>NW_007726834.1:497196-504996 GCF_000696425.1 Galeopterus variegatus
GGCTCCAGGCAGAAAGACCCCCCGGCCGGGGACCCAGGGCTCGAGTGCAAAGGCGAGCGCAGCCGGTGCAGGGGGCTCCCGCAGCCATCGGTCACCTGGGGGAAGGGCAGCCGCTCACCGAGAATCCTCTTCCCTTACCGGAAGGCCTGGGAGACTTTCACCCCCTAAACTTCACGGAGCCACCTAGGTGGGGAGCCCGGACTCCTGGGTCTTTCTGGAGCCTGGCGGGAGGGTTTCTTCGTGCCCTGGGGCCGAGGGGTGGCTGGGCAGTGAGACTGGGAAAGGAGAGCTTTGAGCCACATGGGCTGGGGTTGAATTCCACCTCCTTCACTTACTGTCTGACTTTGTTACTGAACCTCTCAGGGTCTCAGTGTCCTCATCTGTGAGATGGGGTTAATAATACCTTCTCTTTAAAAGGATGAAATGAACCAGAAGTGAAGTGGAGCTAAAGCTTGTTAGCATTACTGCGTTAGATGTCTGGGGTGCAGTTTCCCTGGAAGAGCATTGAGGCGGGATTATACAACAGTAAGAAGGGTAGGTGGTGGATGTGTTTGTGTGGGTTGCTCCAACCTTGCCTCCGGGCCCATCAGAGCCTTCACCATCCTCGGCGGAGCTGGCACTGTCCCGAAGCCTGGAGCGAGAGGGTCGGTGTCTCCGGCCCTTGGCCAGCAGTTGGGCCCTGGCTTTGTGTAAACTGCTGTCCAGTCTGGTGGTCTCTGGCACAGCCAAGTCCAGGTCTGCGAAAGGGGTGGAAGGGGCAGAGACCAGATCCATGAGACGACCAGCCCAGAGGCCCACCTCAAGCAGCCTCCCATACTCACAGCCCAACATTCAACCAGTGTTTCCAAGTACCAGGCACTGGGAGTACAGACGAGATGAAAAACAGGGACTCTCACAGTTTCGGGGCAGCCAGACGTGTCCCCACATAAATACGGCACAGTGTGATGAAGCTTCATGTGGGCACAGAGGAAGACAGGACAACCCTGTTTGGATGGGTCAGAGGAGGAAACACCAGAGCAGGGTCAGGACTGGGTGGGAGTTTACAAGAGATGAGGTTGGTGAGACTGGCATATGTAATACTAGGCAAGCAAGGGGTGGCCCCTCTAGGGACAGTTGGAGGATAGCTTTGTGGAGAGAAGGGCTGGGGGATGAGGCTGGAGAGATCATGCTAATAATGACTACCATTTAAGAAGCACATACTAGCACCAGATGATGTACATATGTTACTTAGAACAAACGGGTGGGGTCAGGACAGCTATTACGCACATTTTACAGCTGAGCAAACTGAAGCTCAGAGATGTTAAGTCACTTGACTAAAGCCACCAGCTAGCAGTACTCCAGGATTTGAGCCTGGCTAGTCTGGTTCCAGAGACTGGCCCAAATGGGGACACTGGCTTGCTGTGCCACTCTCAGGGTCACACTCAGAGGGAACACTGCTGAGCATCTAGAGGGCTCGCAGTTGAAGTGGCCCAGAGGGACCTCCACAAGCCAGTGGCAGTGGCAGGAAGGAAAGTCCCACAGTCCTCTGAAGCCTATTTCTCCTGTCCTGGAGTCTGTGGCCCAATTCTAGGTCCTGCATGAGGACACGGAGGAAGAGCAGGCAAACCCAACAGTGCCTGCGTAAAACCCTTATTGCTCATAGCCGTACATTTCATGTGCTCCACCTGGGAATGAAGCCCTCACTCTGTACTGACCCTGAGCTTTGCACTGAGGTCTCTAAACAGAAAAGATTTTTCCCAGGCTCTGGGAGGGTCAAGATCTTTCTTCCCCAGTCCACCCCCTGTGATCTTGGGGACACCCATTCCATCATTTGTGCCTACCTTGCCTTGTCTGCTCTGCTCTCTTACCTGCAGACGCCCACTAAGCCACCCCACTTGCTCTCCTGGCTTAACTACCACCTATGTCTAGTTCCAGCCCTGACCCCTCCCTTGAATTCCAAGCCTGGGCACTCAGGTACCTTCCAGGGAACTTGCAACGTCAAAGGCCCCCAGGCACCTCAAACTCAACCCATCAATATGAACCCATTACCTTGCCTCAAACTTGCTTCTGCTCTCTTCCCTGACTCAGTGAAAGACCCCATTGTCTACCCAAGTTACCCAAGTCAGACAGCTCCGACCTACCCTTCTCCGGCCCCAGACCTAGTTGCTAATTCATGTGTCCAGCTGTCTGCTTGATACCTGGTGGAGTCTGGATGTTTTGTCCCCTCCAAAAACTCATGTGGAAATTTGATCTCCAATGTGGCAGTGCTGGAAACTGATTGAGTCATGGGGGCGGATCCCTCATGAGTGGATTAATGCTCTCCCTGGGGGAGGGGGGATTAATGAGTGAGTTCTTGCTCTATTAGTTCCCACGAGAGCTCGTTGCTTAAAAAGACCCTGGCACCTTCTCTCTCTCTCTCTTGCTTCCTCTCACCATGTGATCTGCTTGTACCCACCGGCTGCCTGCCACTTTCCACCATGAGTAGAAGCAGCCTGAGGCCCGTGCCAGATGCAGCTGTCCCAGAATCGTAAGCCAAATAAACCTCTTTTCCTTATAAATTACCCAGTCTCAGGCATTTCTGTTATAGCGACACAAGACAGACTAAAACAACACCTCAAATTGGATGTCCAATGGGCATCTTCAACTTACATGAACTGTAATAACTGAACTCCTGACTCCCACCCCACAGGCTGCTCCTCCCAGTTTTCCTTCCCGTCTTGGTAAATGGCAGCTCCATCCTTCCAGCTTCTGGGGCCAGACGCCTAGAATCTTCCTTGATTTGTTTCCCTCCCATCCTACAAACCAATCTGTGCACAATTCCTGTGGGTTCTACTTTGGAAATATATCTAGACATACTGAAATATTTATGATGAAGTGATAAGATGCTTTGGATCAGGTTCAAACTAATCCAGAGTAATAGAGGTGGAGAGTGGAAGGGGATATGCCATCAAAGACCGCATAACGACGTTTTGGTCAACCAGGGACCGCGTATAGGACAGTAGTCCCATGAGATTATGATGGGGCTGGGGCGTGTGGTAGGCTGTACCATCTAGGTAAGTGTAAGTACACTCTATGATGTTCACACAACAAAATCGCCTAACGATGCACTGTTCAGAACGTATCCCCATTGTTAAGTGCCGAACCACTGTCTAGGAAACAAGACTGGCCGTGAGTCGGTAATCGCTGAGGCCGGTGACAAGTACATGAACACACGATGGAGCACACTGTGCTTCTCTCTCTACGTTTGAACACACTTGAGATTTTCCACAATAGAATGTTGTTTGTGAGTGTGAGTGTATATACACACTCATGTACATGCACACATATGGAAGGAGAGAGAGAGGCGGGGGGGGAGGGAAGTGGAGAGGGACAACTTCTCACAACTGCCCTGGTCTTGGTCACCATCATCTCCTGCCTCAAGTATTACAGAAAGTCCCCTCGCTGGTCTTTCTCCTCCCTTTCCCGTTTACAGTCTGTTTTCAATGCAGCAGCCAGAGTGATCCTAACAAAGCATGTCAGCTCATGTCACTCCTCTGCTCAGAACCCTCCGGTGACTTCCATTTCATGCAGAGTAAGAGCCGAAGTTCTCCCAGTTGCCTTCCAGACTCAGGCTGTGTTCCCCTTACCTCTCTGAGCTTCTACGTCTCTCCCTGCACTCCAGCTCCTGGCTCCTGGCTCCTCCTCACACAGGCCCAGCCTTCACCTCAGGACCTTTGCACGTCCTCTTCCCTCTTCCTGCAAGCCTCTTGCCGTGGATTTCTTCATAGTTCTCCCTCACCTCCTGCAGGTCTTTGCTAAATGCTTTCTCTCATTGAGCCCTCCCCGACCACTCAATTTATAATACACCCCCACCATTCCAAATCCCCACTCCTGTGTTTTTCTATATCATTTATCACTCTGGCATACTATATATTATACTCATTTAGTTTATTGTCTCTTTCCACCCATTAGAATGTCCGCTCCATGGGCCGGCCTGTGGCTCACTCGGGAGAGTGCGGTGCTGATGGCACCAGGGCCACAGGTTCGGATCCCATATAGGGATGGCCGGTTTGCTCACTGGGTGAGCGTGGTGCTGACAACACCAAGTCAAGGGTTAAGATCCCCTTACTGGTCATCTTTTTTTTAAAAAAAAGAATGTCCGCTCCATGGGGACAGACTTTTCTCTGTTTTGTTCACTGCTCTATCACAGGCATAGAGCAGTGCCTGGCACACAGTGGGTGCTCAGTAAATACTACTGTAGTGAAAGAATAAAGTTCTGTGATTAGCCTTCCTCACACCATAGGAACTGGCCTCCCCTCTCCCTCCGGACTGAACTGCCTTAGCTCAGACCTTCTCCAGCTGCCCCCACCTCCTAGCCCCACAACCCAAAACGTGGCCTCAGCATCTATCCGTCCTTCACTCCCTGCCTCCCATCTGGCTGCCTCCCCACACCTTCCACAGGCTGGGAGAAACATCCTAAGGCACATTTCTGACCATGTCCTGTACTCTCCTGCTTTAAAAAACCTCTTGGGGGTGGAGGGTCCCAAAGCCAACAACATAAAGTCCATGCTCCTCCGCCCTCCACTCAAGGCCCGAGGGGACCAGCCTACGCTTTCTGGGATTCCCATAGGCTCCTCCTCCTACCTGCTCATATCTGGCACCGTGGTTAAGAGCATTGGCTCTGGAGCCAGATGGCACAGGCCCAATCCAGTTCTGCCACTTGCTGGCTGGGCAAGCCTGGGCGAGTTACTTACATTTAGGTATCTGCTTCCTCATCTGTAAAATGGGAACGTAATAGCAGCATCTTCCTTGTAGGATTGTTGTGAGTGTCACATAAGATGAACCATACCAAGTGCTTCACCATAATGCCCGTGACTTAGTAAGAGCTCAACGGGCACGCACTGTTGATGGTGTTGGTGGGAGCCACACTGAACTGCTCATCCTGACACCCGGTAGAGACCTAGACAGACACCCGACTGTACCTTGTTTCCCACCTCCATCCCTGTGCTCCGGCTGCTCTCTCTGCCCATCGCTCTCCAACCCTTTTTTGCCAGGCTAATCATTTCTTTTTTTTTTTTTTTGGTCTTTTGTCTTTTTCCGTGTCCGGCAACGGATTGCAACCCTCAGTGTTGCCCCCGTACCGGACCGGGGACCGGCAACGGGATCGCAACCCTCGGTGTTGCTCCCGTGCCTCGCTCAGCCAGTGAGCGGGAACCGGTCTGTATGTGGGATCCGAACCCTCGGGCGGGAGCGCCACCGGGCCGGCCCCAGGCTAATCATTTCTAATGCATCACCTCCTCTCCCGCTTTGGACAACAGCACCTCTTCAGGCCTCTGCACTATGCTGTGGTCGGGAGTGACTGCCTCCCGTGCCTGTCTGCACACTGCACAGGGTGAAGCCCTTCCCCACGCACCGTGTATCATGAGCCCCTGGCGCGGTGCCTGGCAGGGAGCAGGTGCTGAGTTGGGGTTGAAGCAAAATCACCCTTCCAGGTGCCAGTGCAGGAACTGACGTGAGTCATGTACAGGCACATGCCCATGTTCCGTCACATCCCACATTTTAATTCTCTGCACAGCACTCTTCACTATCTAATATGTGCCTTGTTTATTTACGTGGTCTTTTATTATCTGTGCCCCTGCACTAGAATTCAAGCTCCACAAAGACAGTGACTCTGTCTGGCTTGTTCACTGCTGTCCCCTGAGAGCCTAGAACAGCGCCTGGCACCTATTAGGAGCTCTATAAATATTTGTCAAATGGACAAAGAGGCAGAGAGTGACTGGGGGGGCTACTACTTTAGATTGAGCAGCCGGAGGTCTGGGTGACAATCAAGAGCCAAGTTTGTAGAAAGAACAAGAAAAACGTTGGCCGGTTAGCTCAGTTGGTTAGAGCATGGTATTGATAACACCAAGGTCAAGGGTTCAGATTCACGTGCCAGCCAGCCAAAAAAAAAAAATTTTTTTTAAGTAAAAAAAAAAACACAAGAAAGCTTTCTAAGGAGCAGGAACTGTGCAGGCTTGGGTTTAGTGTGTCTGAGGAGCAGTCAGGGGGCCAGTGCAGCCTGCATGGAGATAGGACTGATCGGTTGAAGGGAGAGGGTGGACACAGGCTGTTGCAGTTGTCCCAGGGAAGCAGTCGGTGGCTTGGAGAGGTGAGAGGTACTGTCAAAGAACTGCTGTCTTGGACCCCAGGCTTGATGCCACTCCTCCAATGCCTCAGCTGCCCCAGTTTCACTTCTGACGTTCCTAGCCCCTGGGGCGGAGCTGGGGGAGAGAGCACTCTGTTCCCATCCCCCTGACATGGAGTCTCCAGGCACTGCCTGGAAGCAGCAAGGATTGAGGAGTGAACCACAGAATAACAACAGCTAATACTAATTGTGCTCTTACTGTGCTAGGCACTGTTCTAAGTGCTTTACAATTACTAGCTCCTTTAATTCTTCCCACAACCCTACGAGGAAGGGACTACAGGAATCCCCAGGGCAGCCTTAATTTGCCCAAGGACATAAAGCTGGTGAAGACCTGGCCAGAATTAAAGACAGGCAGTCTGGCTCTGCTGGTAACCAACAAGCATACTAGAGCCTGTGAAGCAGAGATGGGAGTGACTTTTGGGTACAACTCATTTTATGGGTGGGGAAGGGCTCAGAGAGGAGAGGTTTGGTCTAGGATGCAGAGGGAGTTAGGGGCTGTATCCTGGGCTCCTGGGAGCGGCACTCTTGCCTCCTCTCCAGTCTGGCACTCGGCTGGCGCCCAGCCAACCTGCACCAGAGGACTCATCAGCACCATGGTCCTCTCACGTTGGAGAGTCTGGGGAGAAAAGGAACTCCTAAGGGGCTTGGAGGCTTTGATGCAAGGTAGAGCCACCCTCTCCAGGTCCTTGCTCTACAGGCTCTCTCACCTGCTCCTTCCATCTCTTCCCTCTTCTCTGCTCCGTCCCTTTCCTCTCTTCCCCACCTAACTCTCTCCTTCTCCCTCTCAGGCCCTGGGCAGTGGGAATCATGAATATTTAATTGGCTTTTGCACCAGGAAGCCAGAGAGGCAGGGCCCAGCTATGTCCGCAGTGAGGAGGAAAACACGAAGGGTTTGGGTTGGGAGGAGAGGACAGGGAGGTAGGGGCAGTGGAGGCAGAAAAGCCCAGGGAAGGGAGAATTCACCTCTACTGGGACAAGGGTTAGGCTGGCCTGTGTGAAGAAAGAGACTCAGAGACTGAGGCCCCCCAATGCAGTTAAAGGCTGGGGTACCCCAGGGAGGCTGGGGTGGGAAGCAGCATTGCCAAGGCAAGTTGCAGTGGCAGGGGAGGAAGAGAGGGAGGAAGGGGGTGGGGAGAAGCTGGGAGCCGTGTGGCCTTCCACGTATATGCGCCCCTCCAGGCTGTAACATGGGCAGCCTTCAGGCGGCTTCTCCTCTATCCTCACCTCTCCCTCCACATTCCTTAGCTGACTCCTCACCCAAATCCAGCTGGGAAAGAGCCTTTCACCCCACTGCATTGCATGCTGGGAACTCTGCCCTGCCGGGGTGGTCTCTTTCTCCAATCCATACAACAGAAGACTGCAGGGGGTAGGTGATGGTGTGAGCATGTGTGCACGCACCCCAGTGTGTGCTGAGGACATGGGTATGCAGACCAGGTAGGGGGGCCCACCTGGGGTACTGAGGCTGTGTCTGCCTTATACATTTGATTTCAGTGCACATCCCAGCAGGGTGAGGTCCCACACAATTAGTCCCACACCTGTAGACAGGTGTACAGCACAGTGATTAAGAGCAGGGAGTCATGGGGCCAGCCCATGTCTCACTTGGGAGAGTGCGGTGCTGATAACACCAAGGCCATGGGTTCGGATCCCTATATAGGGAT
>NW_007726834.1:505192-509535 GCF_000696425.1 Galeopterus variegatus
CAAAAAAAAAAAAAAAAAAAAAAAAAAAAGAGCAGGGAGTCAGCCAATCTGGAGTTATAGTCCCAGCTCTGCCGCTAATTTGCCATGTGATCTTTACAGCAAGTCACTTCAGCACTTGGCACCCTATGCTCCCCATCTGTAGAATGGGCTTCCTTCTTAGCATTGTCGTGAGGATTAAATGATACGGTACATGTGAGATGTGGGTGCTTACCCTAGTACCTGGCATAAGATAAGCACTTGATCAATGGGGACACTTATTGTCATTGTTGTAACTGGCATGTTCTTTAGGAGAGTGGTGACAAGGAGTCAGACCACGACACACACACACACACACACTGAAGCCCCAGGGACCACTGTCCCCCTCTCAATGCCCACTGGCCTTGGAGGGAAATGCTCTATGGCTGTGTTTATTGGCTAGAGATAGAGCCACAGAGAACTTACCAAAAACCTCATCCGCGGGATCTCGGAGCTTTGAAGAAGCCATGACTCAAGAGAGCTGGAGAGGACAAGGGGAGAGAGAGAAAGAGAAAGAGACCCTGGATAAGAGATTCAGGTTGGTCAAGGCAGGGGAGATGCCAATGGCTACCCACTCCTGGCCCACCAGCCCCTCACCTTCCCTTAGAACTCTTGCTCCAGCCCCCCAGAAGAGAAGTCATCTGAATCATACCCCAGACTGTGGGCGGTGGGGCAGGGGGCAGGAGGCAGAAGCAGAAGGGTAAGGGCAGAAGCAAATCCAGGGCATGGACACAGGCTGAGCCTTGCGGTCTTGGTCCCAGCTGATTTGCTGTGCCTTCACGGGGGTCGCTGAACTTCTTCCCCTTCACTGTCTCGGGCCTTTCCCTCTTTAGCATCCCTAAAAGCTTTCAATCATCACAAACTGTCCACCATCAAATCTGGGAGAAGTTATGAAGATTGTTAAATCCAATCCTCTCATTTTCCAAATGAAACAGATGGGGGAGTGACTGGTCCAAGATCACATAGCAAGTTAATGGCAAAGTCAGGACCAGACCCAGGATCTTCCATCCATCTTACTACCTACCTACTTATCCTTCCATCTACCTGCCCACTCGTCCATCCGCTCATCCATCCATCCATCCATCCACCTATCTATCCACTCATCCATCCATCCATCCATCCAACATCCACCCTCCATCCATTCATCTACTGCCATCCATCCAGCCACCCGTCTTTGCATTCATCAACTCTCCATCCATCATCGGTACTGCCTCCTCCCCGCCCCCACCCCATCACTGATGCCCTACCACCTGCCTTTCTGAACATGAGCTGTTCAGGAAGCTGGCACTATCAGCAGGGCCACTGTTCTAGATGAACTCACAGTTCCCACAGTCCTTGACAGACTCACAGATGCAGGAGGGTATGAAGAGTACTCACGGCAGAACAGTGGACAGCCAGATCTCTCTGAAGCATCATGTACGTTCCAGGAAGAGTGTGAATGGGTAGGATTCTTTTTTGTTTTTGTTTTTTTGGTTTTTGGTGGGGTGGGGGAAGCAAGAAGGGAGAAAAGCAGGATATACGCAGCTGAAACAATTTGGGTAGGCTTCCTAGCAGATAGAGGATTCCCACAGCCCCGAGAGGCCCAGGGGAGAGTGAGGAAACTCAGGGGCCATTGATGGTTTAGGGCAGGGGGGACACTGCGTGGTTGAGACATGATCTCCAATTACTTGTAACACTCAGGTCTCCGGGAGAAGGGCGAGGCACTGGGCTAGACCACACATTTGATAGGTGTAGGAAAGATAGGCCGCATGCCTGCTGGGGTCTTTTTCAACTTTTCTGTTATTACACAGACATCATCTCACTGTGATCTGGCCAGGCTTGGGAACAGTAGCTCCACTTTGCAGAGGTGAAGTTTACTGAGATGCAGAGGATGAGAGGCAGAACTCAGCCTTGACCCTGGTGTCTCCTGCCCCTCAGCCCTATCTGGGGTGATGATCTGAGTTTTGGGGGGTGCTCATGAGGAAAGGACACTGCTGAGGGAAGGGATAAGGGTAGAAAAAAGGAAAGTGGTCCATACTGGCTAAGACTGGAAAAAGCATCAAAACCACCTCTACCCCCAGATTCCATGGCTGCCTGAGGCTGAAAGCAGGAAATGAGGTGTGGGAAGGGGTCAGGGACTTGGGCCCTCCAAGAACTGTCCTGCCAGTTTTGAATTCTGAGAGCTAGTAGCAAAGATCTAGAACCTTTCTCCCCTTCTTGAGTGGCCAGATGGGAAGGGAGGCCACCCCTAAGAATGAACCAAACTCCCTCATTCAATCTCAAAGCCTTATCTGACTAGGACCGAGCTGCCACCTTCTCCAGAAAGCTGTCCTAGGTAGCCCTCCCTCCTCACCATGTGTCTACATAATTTCTAAATCCACCCTTCTCCAACTAATAGGAAATAGGAAATTCTTCACACTTCATTGAGTCCCTAAATGGGTCTTATCTCCCCCACATCAGATGAGAGGGCCCTGAGGAGGGGCCATGCATTCCCCCATCGGGAAATAGGAAATTCTTCACACTTCATCGAGTCCCTAAACGGGTCTTATCTCCCCCACATCAGATGAGAGGGCCCTGAGGAGGGGCCATGCATTCCCCCATCACACTAGGGACTCTCTGAAGATATGAACTGCCTCTCCAGAATGGAGGTCCTCTGAGGGACTCCTGAGAATGGAAATCGCATTTGTTCTCTATTTAAGGCCCCCGTCCAGGGTCAAGATCCTTTTGTGGATGGAGTCGTCTTTCAGGCAACCTCTGGTAGGCTGGAGTTTTCAGCTCACACCCACGCTCAGTCCATCTTGATTCAGTACAAACTGCTTTCGTTCCCTCCTTCACTAACTAACTCCCTGGTGGACCCACCCTACACTGTCCCATCGGGAACTCTGGAGAAGCGGTATATGCAGGAGGTCACCAGGCCCCTCCCACGCAACCCTTTCCTTCCAAAACTGAGCCTTGGACAATTAGACACTGAATCCCACCCCCACTCCCACTCCTACACACACACACACACTCACACACACACACGTAACCGCACAAGGGTGGAATGGACCTGTTTCCCTCCATACCCTCTGGGCTCTGGTGCTATCAGACCACTCTTTCCCTCAAGGCTTCCAATTCCTGGAAGAGGAATACCAGTGCCCTTTGACCCTTCTCTGGGAGAAAGGGAGGCAGGTGAGCTCCAAACTTGCACAGACCAAAAGGATGAAGAGAAACAAAGGGTGCATAAGCCCCGGGGAGAGGAAAGGGATTGAGGAGTAGGAACAAACACAGTGTAGACACGCACTAGAGATTGGAGAGTCCACAGGGCTGCTGAGAAGAAAGAGCAGAAAGGGATCAGACAGAGAGGGGCCAAGGAAAGCGGCGAGGAGACAGAGGGCTCCAGCTGCCCTCTGTGACTGAGGACCAAGGCTGGGGTGTGAAGAGAGAGAAGAGGGAAGGGAGAGCCACTGCCAGGCGGGCCAGAGGAAGGGGGCCCTGGAAGAGGAGAAAGAGACCGAGAGAGACGTGCAAGTGGGAAAGGCCCAGAAGAAACGGCCCCGGGAGAGGAGGCTGGGGGTGGTGGAGGCAGCTGTGGAGAGAGAGGCGGTGCCCCCTCCCCACGCGGCCAGTCTCCCACTGGCCCCAGGCTGGGGGCGGTCTGCAGGAGCCGGACACCCCCTCCAAGCGCTGCTGGAGATGGGGTGCGGGTGGAGTGGGGGACAGGGCACCTTCGGTGGCTAGTTTCTCTCCAATTCATCCGTCCAACTCCACGCCGGACAAGAAGGAGTTAAGCCCTCTCCCCCTTCCCCCACACCAGTTTTTTATTAATTTCTCCTGGCATCGGGCAGGAGGGAGGGGATTAGGGACACAAATCCTATCTCGGCCACCTCCCCTGACAACCCAGCACCCCAGCCCCGTACGGTCCCCTACAGGGACAGGGGAAGAAAGGCCCTTGTCGCTTGGCCCCATCCAACCCCACTCGGGGTCCCATCGCGAGCCTGAGCGGCCCCCAGCCCCGCTTCCCAGTTCACCCCAGGGGGCCCGGCCCCTCACCTCCAGCATCGGTCATCTTCAGCGGCCGGCGCCTCGGGAGCCCCTCAGGCCCATGGTGCTCGAGGCGGGGGCCGGGCGGAAGAGGGACCGTCACCCCGGCCGCGGGGGGCTCCGGGCAGGCTCGAGCCGCTCCATCCCGGGGTTGGGGGCAGGGTCCCGGAGCTGGAGGAACGGAGGGTGGAGAGAGTGTAGGGAGACCGGGAGAAGGTTTGCAGGAAGCGGGAGGCGCGGGCGGGGCTGCACCGGGAGACCTGACGGGAGGATGCTCGGTGTGTGCGTGCGTGTGCGTGTGCGTGTGTGAGTGAGTGTGACAGGGC
>NW_007726834.1:509929-529114 GCF_000696425.1 Galeopterus variegatus
AGGCCGGAGGGGGAGGAGGCGGCGGGCGCCGCGGCCGGGCCGGGGGACCCGAGTTGCAGCTACTTCTCGGCCTGCGGGGCCGCCGCGCACCCGAGTCTGCGCGGGTGGGAGCGGCCCGGGAGGCGGCCTCGCCTTGGGACCCACGGGGCTCCCGCCACCTCTGCAAGGTCTGCCAGGGCTCCTGATTCATTCATTCGTTAAACAAACACCCACCGAGATGCCGGGGCGCCGAGGCTGGAGGGGACCCCGGTGAACTGAACCTCCCCGGTCCAGGCCTTCGGGGATCGCGGTGCAGTCAGAGGGACAGACGAGTGGGGAAGCCCTCCCAAGCCCGGGTGCTGGGAGTCCCGGCTCACAGAAGACACTTCTGTGCCGGAGGGAGGGACCGTGTGTGGCCAGGCCAGGGGAGGGGAGAAGCGCCAGCCGAGCTCGGGGGTGGGGGGCGAGAGGGGAAGATGAGACCAGGTTGGGGGTGCGTGCCGCAGAGGGCTTGCATTTTATTCTATTAGCCATGAAAAAAGATTACCAGAGGAGGGAGGGGCTCGATTTGTATTTTAGGAAGATCTCTGACTCCTCAGTGGAGAAAGGATGGCAGAGGGCAGCCCGAAGCCAGGGACACCCCTCAGGAAGCTGCTGAGAGATGATGGCAGTGGACATGAAGATTAAAGATCAAGTTGAGAGCTATTAGGAATGTAGAACTGAAGAAATTGACAGGATTTGGGGACCGAGTAGATGGGAAGTTGATGGAGAAGAAGGGATCTGGATGACTTGGCTTGAGGCGGGGAGCCCTGGAGCAGGGTGGGGTTAGGGGTGGATGAGATCAGACTTGGACCTGGTGAGCGGGAGGTGGCAGCAGGCCAGCCAGGGGAGGTCACGTAAGAATCAACCATACTGCAAGGCTTAGAACGTGCCAGGCACGCTCTCAGGTTATTTAATGTCACCCTCACAATAAACCCATAAGGTGGGTGTTTTTATTGCCCTCAACCTCACAGAAAACAGAGACTTCGAAGAATGAAAGTGGTTTGTTTTAGAGCAAGTGGTGAAGCTGGATAAGGGGTCCAGAGCTCAGGGGAGAGGTGGAGAGGCATGAAGTCTGTAAGGACAGAGAGTTCCCCGATGACTCACGGGAGTCTCTGCAGTTCTAGGCGTCCGAGGGCCTGAGGGAAGTGGCATATTGAGCCAGGAAGATCTTGGGACTGTGGGTGAGGACAGAATTAATAGCCTTTAGGGGCTGAGAGTATTCAAGCAGATCTGTGGGAGTTTGGGGGTCTCTGGAGGTATTCAGAATCTGCTGGCAGCCATGGGGTGCTGGCTAGATTGTGGAGATGTGGGAAGGGGGTGATGTCTCTGGTGACAGCCTGTGGGGGCTGTGTCTGGGTTCTTTAAAGAGGATGTGGTTTGCAGGTGTCTGGTGAGATCTGGGTGGTAGGCCGGAGTCGGGGTATTGATTATATAGTCCCTGCAGAGCCCAAGGGCTTGGGGAGATGATGGATATGTAAGGTCCATGTTGAGGGGGAGGGATCTGTGGGAGGGTGTCTGCTAGGCCATAGCATCTGGGAGAACCCCAGTTCCTAGTGAGGCCTAAGCTTCTGAGAGTTGAATCAATAGCTCTCAACTTGATCTTCAATCTTCATGTCCACTGCCATCACCTCTCAGCAGCCACCAGAGGGGTCTCCCTGGCTTCAGGCTGCCCTCTGCCATCCTTTCTCCACTGAGGGGTCAGAGTTCTTCCTAAAACGCAAATCCGAGCCTCTCCCTCCTCTGGTAGTTTTTTTTTTCATGGCTAATAGAATAAAATTCAAGCCCTCTGCCCCCCCCTCCCCAGTCTCATCTTCCCCTCTCGCTCACCCATGGTAAATGTTGGGGTTGTGGCAAATGTGCTCAGACTTTCAAGAATTGGGCAGGTGACGAGGTGGGTCTAAGGTGACAAGCTTCATACAGGCCTGCCATGTGTGATGAGCTACTTGGCACATCCCCAAACATGGACATATACCACAGGTGGCACATCTCAGGCCTGAGAAACTCACAGCAAAGCCATACACAACACCCCCAGCCACACAACACACTCAGGCTTCAAGATGAGGGAGCTACTTGGCCCACCTTTTGGGACACACAATGTACAGGTCCCTTACCTAGTATACAGGACAGATAAGGGCAGCAGGACCCTACCCTGGATTCTCAGCCCGTCAGAAGCCCTCGCCACCATGTCTAACCCCCATGTCTGCCTCCCCACCAAGGAAGGTCCAGCCACTTCACTTCTTGGGACTTCTTGGCTAGGTTTTCTGAGCAGGGCCTCAGTGACCCCTAACTCTGGAGCCATGACCTGTGACATTGTAGCTTGGTGGTCTCTGATCTTGGGATTCAGCCACCTGGATCTGTCTTCAGCATCCTCAGGGCCTCCAGAGTGTTACAAGGATGATCCACTTGGATTGGAAATAACTTGAAAGTCATGGTCACCATCCCCAGGTTTCCAGGTTTCCACCGTCAGGTGGGCGGCAGGATTGGACCTGTCCCTTGTGGCCCTGAGGTGTTGTAATGGCACTTTGGAGCGGTAGCTATGGGAAGCCAGAATTTGTGTTGACATGAATGAGACCTGCGTGACAGAGCAATTAAGGGAGAGGTTGCCTTGGGAGCTGTCGCTGGGAGTTCTGGTAGAGGCAGCTCATCTAGGGTGTTGTTAGGGACCCACCAAAGTGACCTTGAAGGGCCCAGAGGTTGGGACTTCCATTCCTTATGGCAAAGGGAGGGGAAGGTGAGAATGCCTAAGGCAAGGCACTGAACGCAAATGCCTTGTGCTTCAGTTTTCTCTCACATTTGCACACCAGCATGCAGGGAAAGGCAAGGCTGGTGCTGCTGACTGCTGCCGACTGCTGCGGTAAGCTCTTCTCCCCTCCCTGCCCACCTCTGGCTCTCACCTCTCTGGGACTTCACTAGAGCTTGTCCCAGGAACCCTGGCATCTAGACCCTCAGACCCATTAATGCTAGAGCAGGTGAGTCAGCCACCAAATCTGCTGGTGCAGAGCAGGGGGGCCCTGGGACCGATTTAAGGCCCACTCCCAGAGGAGCGAATAGAACAGACTCTCTAGGACCCTGCGGACAAATCTGCCCTGACATGTCACCTCCCACCCGCAGCTGCCACCTTTAGGAAACTTTAGGTCCTTCGTGGACTTCATACAGGGTGCCTCTTGAGAGTACCCCCATCAGTTTAGAGGACTGTCAGGGGAGGGGCCTGGGGCTCAGCGTGCCATATCTAGCCCATCCTCTGAATTCCTTCAGAGACCTTGAAAAAGGAAGGCATCAGGCTGAACGAACCCTCTAGAAATTCTAACCTTGTCCAGGAATGGACAAAAAGCGTGGGTGCTGATGGGGGGAGTGGTGGCAGAGTGCCGGAACCGGGAATCGTAGAATTCTGTAGAAGACCCCCAGGGTCCGGGGCAGCACTGGTGGGAGGGGACCACTGGGGGCAGCCTGGCATCCTCGACCCCTCCCCCCTCCAGCGAATCAAGAAACCAGGCAGCGAGGCTCTGGGGGCTGCTTTTATGGGGACGATCTGACAGAGGGCATGGTCCGTACAAAACCAGGAACAATACATACATATATATATATTATATACAGAGACGCAGTCCTCCGGAGGGCGGGGCAGGGGAACCGCGGGCCCGAGAAGCCGGAAGCGCCCCGCGGCCCCGCGTAATAACTTCGTATAGCATACATTATACGAAGTTATCGCCGGGAATCGTAGAATTCTGTAGAAGACCCCCAGGGTCCGGGGCAGCACTGGTGGGAGGGGACCACTGGGGGCAGCCTGGCATCCTCGACCCCTCCCCCCTCCAGCGAATCAAGAAACCAGGCAGCGAGGCTCTGGGGGCTGCTTTTATGGGGACGATCTGACAGAGGGCATGGTCCGTACAAAACCAGGAACAATACATACATATATATATATTATATACAGAGACGCAGTCCTCCGGAGGGCGGGGCAGGGGAACCGCGGGCCCGAGAAGCCGGAAGCGCCCCGCGGCCCCGCCCACCCGGCCCCGCCCCCTCCATCTGCCGGGGTGAAGTGCACGATCCCCGGCACTGAGACAGCCAGCTCTTTCAGGGGGTGGGGCACGTTGGGGGGGCAGGAAGGGGCGGGCAAGAAATACTGATCAATGGCATGGTCTATTTACAGGGGACAAGGAGAAGCCAAAACGGGTGGGACGGGGTTGTCCGTTTTTAAAAAATGAACAAAAACCCAGGTCTGGGGCAGTGGCATGAGGAAGTGGCAAAATGACATGGATTCTGAAAGGGGAGGAGACCTGGGGGAGTCTCACCTCCCTTGGTCCAAGCCCCAATTTGGGGTTAAAGTGGGGAAATGAAGTCGATTTCACTTAGAAAGCAGGTTGCCAGCAGGGCAGCCCTGGTCTCCCAAAAGATGGTTAGTAAAATTTTGCCCTCCAGTCAAAACATTGGAAAACAGTATGGGTTGGGGTGGGGTGAAGCTGAATCTCTGTGTTGTTAGTACAAGGCTTCCACGTGTCCCCCTGGGCAGGGCAGGGTAAGGCCTGGTTCTCCATGAGAAATGTTCCCTTTGCCTAAGACCAGGATCTCTGCACCCAGGTCCCCTAAACTGACCTCCTCTCCTCCCTGGCATTCCTGGGCTTGACCAGGAAACCTGGACCCCAGAGAGGCCACAGAACAGTTCCAGGAGGAGGTTATGGCTATTTGGCACCTGGGAGAAGGGAGGCACAAGGAGAAATTGAGGGCTGCTGCCCCAGGAGAGGGGGAGCTGGGGACCAGGTGTCCTGGGACTCCTTTTCCTACTCTCACTCCCCTTGTCTCGAAGGATACATGAGAAATCAGTGCAGGCCAGGCTCAGCCTCCAGGCTCTGGGATGGACTCTATCCCTCCCTGCATAGGGGAACAGGGATGGGAGGAGGTGTCAAGGTAACCTCCCCAAGCAGGAAGGTCAGAATGCAACAGAGACAGCACAATAATGGGGGGAGAGGGAAGGGCCAAGAAGGTAGAATCTCAAGTCAAGAGGCCCAGGGCCACCCAGGTGCCCCATGAGCAGGGAGCAGCCTCCAGGTGGTGAGATGCTGGGAGAGCCCCCAGCCCCATTCCAGTCCAGAGACAAAAGCTGGAGGTTGTAAAGTCTGGCAGTTTGGTCTGCAGGTCCTTGTGTCCATCCACCACCCGGGCCAGCCCTTGGCACCCCCCGGCCTCTGTGCCTCAGCCCCATGGGGCAAGAAGGAGGCCGCCCTTCCAGCCACCTATGTCTGCCCGGGCCACCTTACAGGGGCCTGTGATATAGGCCCTCTGGTCCCTGAAGCTGGGGAAGGTGGGGTGGAGGGGTGAGGGGAGTCGGGGCACCTGTCCCCAGGCTGATAGGGAGCGGGGTGGGGTATTGAGGACAGGGGTGAGGGGACAATGGGAGAGGATTAAGTATTGTCCAGTCAAGGAATGATTCCTGTTAAGTAGAATTGGAGTTCCTCAGTGTTTGCAGGTTTCCTTCCAGTTCTGAGATCTGGAAAACAAAGGGGTGGGGAGGGTCAGGGCTGGACACCAGGCACAGGCTCTGCCCCTTCTGCCCCTTTGATGGGGATATGACCCCCCTCTTTTCTCCCTCCAGGATCCACAGGGTGGGTGCTAGATGGGGGCTTATGTGCAGCTCCTTCCACCAGGCCCTGCCCCAGGGCACCCCTGGGCCTACCTTGTCCAGGAGTTTGTCCATCTCCTCCTTCCTAGCTAGCTCTGACTCCTCCAGAACCCGACGCTGCGCTGTCTCCTTTTTCAGGAACTCAATCTCCCTGGTGACAGGCAAAGAACAGATGGTGCATAAAGGTGGGTGGTCTAGCTTCTGTCCAGGGAGAATCAGGGTCCTCAGCCCTGTCCTCAGCTCCACCTGGGCAACTCTGCCCCTCACCCTATTCTCAGGTCTGGAGGTCTCAGGTTTTCTCAAAGCCTCTGGGACCTGGCCCTTGTGTGGGCTCTGGAGCCCAGTCATTCCGGGACCAGGCATCCCCACCATGGGGCACTCCAACTTCTGTGCTCCTTGTCTCCCTACTCAGATGCCACGGGGACGGACTATAATCAAGGGGCCTCTCAATCCTCCATGGGCCCAGGACCCCCGCCCCCAGCCCCCAGGCCACGTACTTCTGCTGGTAGTCCTTGATGAGGCGCTTGGCCTTGCTGTACTTGCGCTCCAGGGCCTGGTACTGGGCCTGGGTCTCCCGCAGGTGCTCATCCACAGCCTGGCACAAGCTCTGGGCCTCGCCCCAGTAGCCCTCCAGCTTCTCCATGCGCTCCTTGTTCTCCTCCACACTCTGCTCCAGCTGGGCCTTCTCTACCCGCCAGCGTCCCTTCTCCTGCTCCAGGCTCTGCAGCTGAGAGCAGAAGGAGTGGACCCGAGTTGGTGGGGGCCAGAGGGAGCCAAGGGGCACCCCCATCCTGGCACTGAGGCCAGAGTCTCCAGGGGACTGCCGCAGATGTGGAGCCCACTGCACCCCAAATACTAACTCTCCTGGGCTGAGCCTGAGAGGGAAGAGGTGCCACCTTGGCCTCAGGGATCCCAGCCAGGGTCCCTGTCATTGCACCTACTCCCAGGGAGGCAGGAGGCCTCTGTTAGTCATTGACTAACCAGGTGACCCCAGTATAGACCTCCAATCCCTAAAAGCTCCATCCTGGATCCTCTGTTCTCTCCATACTTACTGCCCTGGGGCACGGTCCCACCTCTGTGCACTCTGAGTCCCAAATCCTGAAACACAGCCCAACCTTGCTCCCAACTTCCAGCCTTATCTCCCAGCTCCTCATAGTTACCACACCCCAAACCAGCCCCTCCACCTGCACAAACCTACACTTCCTTTCCTGACTTGCTCACTTCTATTAACAGGTGTCCCCATCTCAAAGCCATCCCAGCGTGCAATCCCAAGCCCGTGCCTGCCCCACCACCTTGTTTGCTGCAAACACCCCTTGCTCTCTGCACTCCAGCCACACAGGCCTTCCTGCAGATCCCCAGACTTGCTTTAGTGCCTTTGCACATGCTGTTCCCTCTCCTGGAATGTCCCTCATCTCCCCTCCCCCTTGCCTAGTTATTTCTCACTAGCTCACCCTTCAGCTCTCTGTTCAGTATATCACTTCCCCAGAGAAGCCTCCTGTGACTCCCTCAACAGCAGAGCCCCATAGCCTTCAACTAACCCCACCCCTCGTTCAGTCAGGCTCCTTCTGCTTTAGGAGCTCAGTAACCCTGTCCTCTCCAACAGAGCCCCATGTCAGCTTGTAACAATACCGCCACTGGTGTGCAGACTAAGCTGTGCAAGGAAAAGAATGAACTCTGCTTTTGCCCATCACAGGGACTAGAACAGAGCTGGGCATCTAGAAGGTACCCAACAAATGTTTGTAAATTGAATGCACAGATTTCTAACGCACCCCTCCCCTTCATGCTCTGCATACACTCAGGAACAAGGCCTGTCATCTTGACCCTGGAAATACAGCTCTAACCCATCCTTCCTTTCCATACCCTCAGCCTGTGCTCTGGCCAGTCCTGGCCCACCCCAATCAGAACACTGTCCAGGCCTCTGACCAGTTTGCCTGCTTCCAAGCCCTGCACACCCTCACGTCCTCCCATTTCATAGGCAGTGACCTTCCCGAAGCCCCCATATGGCCCCACAGCCCCATGCTGCCTACAGGACCAAGGCTAGGTCCTTAGAGGGGAGTCAGCAGGCTGCAGGTCACAGCCCACCTTGGCAGCCCAGCCCTGCTCCCACCTCTCCACAGGAATGGCGGCTGCAGCCTGGCAGGCCTCCTCCCAAGCCAACCTCCAAGGTCCAGCATGCATCTCTGCAGTAATGCTTTTCCTTCTGCCTCAGCCTTCTAAACCCTGTCCTTCCCTGAGGCTCGGCTTCACACTTTCCTCTCTATGTGTCTAGTAGGTGTATACCTGCACGAGAGAGCGTACACACCCATGTACCTCGGTGTGACATGTCTCTCCTCAGTGTAGCCCCTATAGACCCATCTCTCTCCACCACACCAGAAGCTTCATGCAGGTTGGGACTCCTACTCATCAGGCCCCAGTAGGGATCCTATGCAGACTTTTAATATGAAGTCTGTGTAACTACATGCCTACAAGTGCAAGCATCTGTGCATGGTACACATGCATGTTTACGTATGTTGTGTGTCACCACCTGGTTACATGAACATCAGCACCTCTGTGTTGCCTGCCCAGGTAAGAATGTACATGTCCCGTGATACTCTTCCTAGACCAGGTAGTCTGAATGATGGTCACTCCTGTGAGTCTGAGAGCAGGCAAATGCAGAGTGGGTCTATGTAACCAGGCGGATGCTCCTGGGTGTAATGTCACATAAAGCACAGGTCCAGTGTCTCTGTGATTTCATCCATGTAGAATGGGTGTCTCTAGGTGACTGGATCCAGGCTGGCATGTGACAGTGTGTGTATCTTTGGGTAATTTGTATTTATCACTGGGTCTGTGTTCAGTGAACGGAGTGCGACTTAGTGAGCTTCAGTATAATAGCTAATATTTTGACTTTTTATTGAGCACCAATGATATGTCAGACACTGTGCGAAGGACTTTACGTGTATTATTTCATTTAATCCTCACAGTGATCCTCTGGTGTTGGTACTGTTATTACCCCACTTTACAGGCAAGGAGACTGAGGCACAGAGCAGCAAGTGAGTGGTAGAACAGATGGGTCCCGAGCTCAAGCTCTTAATACTATGTCCCCTTAACTCAGAGCAGCCTGTTCTGTGGGTGCCTGTGTCTACGGGTGGTGTACAAGTACTGGCACACACAAGTGTGAGGGATCCTTCCCCTGGCCCTCAGACCCTGTTTCTCAACACACACATCCCCTCACCTTTCTTTTAAGCTGCTGGATCTCTGCCTCAGTCACAGCGTGCTTGATCTGGAGCTGTAGGGCACAAGGGCTGGTGCTCAGCTCCGGCTGGGGCAGGCAGTGCTGCAGGACAGGATACTGGCCCAACTTTGTCCTCCACCACCCCAGGGACCCCTCCTCTTCCCACCTCCTTGAACTTGTGCACCAGCTTCTCGGGCTCCATGTCCACAGGGGACAGTGCATCCTCGTTCTCTGCTAGCTCAAACACCTCGATGGCCATCTCGCTGCCTGGGAACGTGGGGCTCAGCTCCTCATCCTCGTCAGTGGCGTACTCTCCCGTCTGTGAAGGGAGATAGGAGACTGTGGACCCTACCCACCCCGCCTCCCTCAGCCCTGATCACCTGGGCTTAGACCAGCAGCAGTCTGTCCATGTTAGACTGGACGCTAGCCAGGGGTGTGGCTCATGGGTCCCCCATCTTTCTGGGGCTGCATCAGAGGCATGGTTTGTGTCCTCCCCCCAAAAGCTGGGGAGCGCCTTGAGGGCAGTGATAGTTTCCCTATAAGACTGGGACCCTGAGGAAACAGCCTGTACTTTCCCCTCATACTACAGGTCCCCTAAGGTCTGGACCTGTCTTCCTCCTCAGATTAGGTCCCCTGAGGTTAGGAGCTATGCTGTCCCATTAGAATGGGGGCTCTTTGAGGGAACTGTTTCCTTGCAGGACCAGGAAGGTGCTCTGAAGACAGGATGTGACTCTTCCATCAGCCTAGAGGTTCTTTGAGGGGAGGGTCTGTATCTCTTCCCTCAGACTGGGGCTCCCCTGGGATAGGAGTGGCACTTGGGGCTTCCTTACAAACCCTGGGGAAGCTGTGGACAGAAGATGACTGTCATGCTTCATCTAGCCGCCAGGGGGCGATCGTGCTGCTGGCCCGGCCAGGAGTCCCTACCTCCTCGTCATCCTCTCCGTACTGGGCGTATCTCTGCTCCATCATCTCCCGCTGCCATCGCTCCTGTTCCAGGGTCTGCTGAATTAGCTGGGCCACTTCGCTCTGCTCCCCCGGCCGCTCCCGGCCAATCATGAACCTGCAGGGACACCAGAGCCATCCCCTGCCTCTGTCCTCCGCTGGGTCATGCTGCCATCCTCCCTGCTGGCGCTCCCGTCTCCAAACCCATGCCTTCCCAGGGGAGGGGAAATGAGAGGACTGAGTCCAGAGGCTGCAGTGTTAATAATGAATGGGGAGGCTGCGGGCCCTATTGGGTTTCCTTCCCAGGGGAGGCCAGAAGGCCCACTTGCCCTCTTGGCCAGTTTTGGAGGAGGAGGGATGTCACCAAACTTTGGACTGGGCTGCAGGAGACATGAGGTCAGGAGCTGCCAGAGTCAGGGCCCTTCCCCCACCATATGGGAGAAAGTGAGGCAGAGGAATGGTGAAGATGACCCACCCTAGCAGGGCTGGGGCTGTGGAGGTGTGTGTCTTGGGTATGTTCCAAGCCCCTGAGCTTCAGGAAGGGGCGGGATGATGATGACTGGAGATTAGGATGGAGAGGAAATAGTGGAACTTCCAGGCACCAACCCCTCCTCCCTGTGGCCACCCACATCCTGTTTCTCTCCACCACCCTTTCCTGGCGGCAGTGCCCCTCTTGGAGGGGGTAGGGAATGATCCCTGAATGTTATGCCAGCAGTGGAATGGACACAGGGAGCTTCTAATCCAATCCCTTTCATTTACAGGCCCAGGGAGGAGTCTTCCCAGGGTTACATGGGGCTGGTCAGGAGGGAGGGATGAAGTTCCGTATGAGGGGACCTCAACTGGGCTGGCATTCATCCTGCACATCTTGGTTCTTCAATGAGTGAGTCAGGGACAGGTAAGAGGGAAGGAGAATAAGCACAAGAGGAAAGTTTGGAGGGGCAGTGGACCTTGAAGCCGGAACACTGGTGGCCAGCAGTGGCCATGGAGCACAGGATGGGAAGACAGGCATGACAAAGGGGCTGTGGGCACAGCAATCACTTCAGGCAGGAAGTCAGTGGACCCTCTGTGAAATGGGCCACCCAGAACCTTCGCTGGATGTGGGCAGTGGGCAGAGTGGCTGGATGAGGGCCGAGCCTCCTGCCTGCCCCCACGCCCCACCCACCCCTGCCCCCTGGGTTCTCACCGCACTCGGCCCTTGGTGTTGCGGAGCACAGAGGCTGCAAAGCTCTGGGTCACTCCCACCAGACTTGTTCCATCCACTTCCACCAGGAGATCGTTCACCTGGATCCTAGGGGAGACAACGTTAGTTAAGGGGATCACAAGAGGAACTGTGGAGCTAGGGTAGAGGTGGTCTCCCTCCTATCCAAAAATTCCAGGCTCAGTCTCCACAGGGACCTGGTACTTTGTCTACCTGCATAAAATTCATGAGGCCAGAGGATGAGGGATCAGGCAGGTGCACCCATGTGTGCAGTTCAAGCCAGGCAAGCAAAGCAGACACAGGCATCCAGGACCAGGAGAGGTGGCAGGCACACTTCCCGTGACAATCACACTCTTGTCCCCTCCTCCCTCACACCTGACAGAGCGGTGTGATGTCCTCAGAGCTCATCTCTGCCATGCACACAGGCAAGGGGCACACACGTGACATGGCTTCCTCTGACATTTCTGCACAGAGCTAATCCACAGATGTTCTCCCATATGCCTGAGACCCAAGTAGCACTCTCAAGTTCACGTACCATCCCACACACCTGAAACAGGTGCACAACCCCCAATGCACTCCAGCTGTGGCACTGGAAGCCCTTGTTTGCCACACAAGAAGGGGAGACATGGGGGTGGTCCTGGCCTGGGGAGGGGAATGAAGAATATTGGGGTACCCTTGGATACCTCCTTCCTCCACTCCCACCTCCCTGGGAGCTCCAGGCCTTCTCTCAGGGGTCCCATGTGGAAATGGAGGAAATGGCCTCTTGTAAAGAGCTCACCCCCACATGCCCCCCACTTCCATGTGGGCACAAGCTTGTGGACACGCTCACACAGGCACACACACTCCCCACACTGCCAAAAGGTGACAAGGGGAAAGGCTCTGGAAAGTTTAAATCAGGAAGGAGAGGGGGTGAGTGAAAGGACAAGGACTGTCACCCTTCCTGTTCCCTGGACCCCTCCATGCCACCTGGGCCACAATAGGCAGAAGCTCCCTGAATGAGGCCATCCCATCTCTAGCAACATGACCTTAAAGTCACCCAGCCCTCACAAGGACACCAACTCACTTCCATCCTCGTTCTCTCTGCTCCAGCCAGACCTGCCTGCTTTAGGCTCCCCTGCGTGGAACCTTTGTGCCCCCTCGGCCTTGCTAGCTCCTGCTTGTCCTTCAGCTCTCAGCTCCAGTGTCACCTCCTCCAGGAAGCCTTCCCTGACACCCAGAGAAGTCAAGCCCTCCTTTTTTATGCCTTCATGGCACCCGTATTTTTCCTCCATTTCGTCATTTTCTGTGCTCACTTGTTGAATGTCTGTCTACCTCACTGTGCTGCACACTTCCCAAGGGCAAGCTCCTTACCACTGACTTCCCAGGGCTTGGCACCAGCCCAGCAACAGAGTTAGGGATATAATATTTTTTAACCGAAAGAAAATGCTCAAATGTACTCCAGACACACAGCTCCATGCCCACACTCACCCTCCAAAGGCGCAATACACACCCCAAACCAGGACACACAACACCCACGCACAGCCCCCCAACTTGACCATTTTCCTCCTCTAGAACGTGAATGCCCTTAGGGCAAAGGCTTCTATCTGTTCTGCTCACTGTGTAGCCCCTAGGCCTGGAACAACACCTGGCACAGTGAACAGCTGAACTACACACAGAGCACAGAAGACTCCCAGGGAATGGCCCATGCCCCCTGCTTAGTGGCTCACCCCACAGGTGATGGCTGGCAAAGGAGGGAGTTGGGCAAGAATGGGGAGGGTGGGGGGTGGTACCTGCCATCCCGATGGGCTGCGCCACCCTCAGTCACAGTCTTGACGAAGATGCCCAGCTTCTCCAGGCCCATGTCCGCCCCGGCCCCCATGCCGATGATGCTGATGCCCAAGCCCTCGGAGTCTGTGGAGCAGAGGGTGGTGAGATGCCAGGGCATGGGGGGAGGTCGTGGAGCTCCAGATGAGGGCTTGTGGGGGGCATGGGGTAAGAGACCTCATTCTAGGGCACAGTCCCACATCCAGATGCAGTCCCCATGCCTAAGTGGATACCCCACAACTGGGGAAGGGGCATGGGTCTGTCCACCCCAGGTTTGCAAGCCAGCTAGGTTGGCTCTTGGGTCACTCCCTGCCCTACCAAAAGAACTGATGAGCAGCAGGATGTGCCAAGGGTGGCAAGGGCGAGTGAGAGACTTGTGTACACAGATACAAGTGTGTGGCTAGCATGGGGTGGCCGTGGCAGGGTTTGGCCCTAAGCCTTTAGGCCTTCTCCCTCTCTAAGCAGACTCATCTCTGTTTCTCCCCTCTCCACACCTGCCCCCACCTGCCTCGTGGGCCTCTGACATCCAAACTCATGCCCTTCCCCCCCACAAACACTCCCTGGTGGGGGATGGCACCACCACCCACCAGCTGCCAGTCCTGGGAGGTACCTGGATCCCTCTCCCCCTCACAGCCTCCGCCTAAGTCCAGTACACCAGATCCTGCTGCTTCTACCCCTGAGGCTCTTTTCAGTCCACCCACTCCCTGCTCTGCCATCATCGTGTCCACACCACAGCGGTCTCTCTCCATCTCCTTGTGACCCCTCTCCCTACATCACAGCCTGGTCTGGTCTTTGTAGAACACCTTTCCCATGCCCAGCACCGGCCCCCAAGCCATCCCAGAAAAGGACCATGTCCTCCCCATGGTCTGCGAAGCCTGGGTGTACACCTTTGTCACCCTCCCTGTGGAAATGCACCCTGCACGCTGCCCTCAACTCCTGTTCTACAGAGCTTCACTCAAGCATCACCTGCTGGGGATCCCCCTCTCCAGTCTGGTCAGGCCTCCTGTTGAATGCTTTCCCAGCACCTATTGCAGTGCATAAGGACGCAGTTAGATGCGACTGTTCCATGATGTCTGCCTCCCCCATCGGCCTCCTGGAGGAGACACGCTCCTGAGAGCCTGCTTATGCCCGTCACGGTATCCCCAACACAAAGCTCAGGACCTTGCACACAGTACTCAGAGCTCTGTTAATGGAATAAGCAAATGTCCTTTCCATGACAGGGTTGGTGGGGGTGTGAGCTTGGGCTGGTGGGAGTCACGTGTATCTGTGGGGTGCTGATGCGAAGGCCATCAAAGGCCTGAGTCAGGGGAAGAGGCCCAAGATGTCCGTGGGAGCCCCTGAGGGCACAGGACAGAAGCTGGCACCAGAGAGGAGACCTGGCTCAACCCCGGCTTTGCCCACATGGTCTGGGCCCCTGGCCTCTCACCCTTTTCCAGCTCCACAGGGAACAGCTCCAACCTCTCCACCCGCTTCTCCAGCTCGTATTCAGCAGAGGCCGCCATGGGATCCACATCCTCATTGCGACGATCGTAGTCCTCATTAGAGTAGGTGCTGAACACCTGGAGAGGGGCAGCTTGTCAGAGAGGCCAGCAGGAGGGTGAGGGCAGAACTGGCGTGAGGTCGAGGGGGCAGGCTGAGCCACCCACCCCATGGCCCCCTCCCCTCCTGCCACATGCCTTTCCCCTGCCCCCAGAGAGGCCTGAGATGAGGCCTTGCCCAGTCCCGCAATGACCCCAGCTCCGAGCTCTGGAGCCTCAGGGCTAAGAGAGAAAGGGACCCGGCCTTGCCTGACCCACACTGTTATGCATGATCTGCTGGAGGAAGGGCAGGGCAATCAGACTCAGGAACGCAGACACCCAGGTCAGAGAGCACATGAGAGATGAGGACACAGAGGGCCAGGTAGACACAAAGACACAGACGCAGGGAGGAAGGAACAGGCTGAGCAGGAGAGGGGAAGAGGAGGGGAGAAAGAATGAAGAGGATGCTGGAGGCTGCCAGATGGGGAGGAGGGGGGAGCGGGTGTGAGACATGGGCAGAGTGGAGAGAATAGGGGAGCAGGAGAGAGAGGCACCCAGGACTGGCTGGGACCTGAAACTGAGGAGGATGCTGCGGTGGGGGAGGGGAACAGGAGAGTCCACCTCTACCCCCATGGGGAAAGGGCAGGCCCTCCACCCCCAGGTGCCCCTCAGGTGGCAGGAGCAGGGGAACAAGCTGGGCTCCTATGGCCTTCCTTGCATGCCCCGGCCCCTCTCCCCCAAGAATAGCAGCTCTCAGAGTGATGCCCTGTTCTCCACGCACTGGTTGGCTCAGGCATAGGCCCTAGGCCCTGGAGAGACCAAGGAGAGGGGGGAAGTGGCAGCCTCTCTGACACTGTCCACAGTGAACCCAGGCTTGGTCCCTCCTGTACCCTGCTGTCTCCCTCCTCCTGTGTCTCTCAACAAAGAGGGGAATTTCCAGCTCCGACCCTCCCCAAAAGAACAGAGAAGGTGGGGCAGGGGCTCAGAGGGGGTGCCTAATTCTGGGCCCAGGCAGGGGTGCCCCCAGTGGGAGGTTAATGAGCACCATTTGGGGTACCATGACATTCAGGCTTCATTGCCTGCAGCGACAGGCTGACACCACTTGGAGCAAAGTGGGGGTAGGGAAGGGTGGTGAGCAGCTTTACAGATGACTGGGCCTGAGGCCTAAGGAGCTGGAGTGGGACACCATCTCCCCCAAGGCCCTTGCCAGGGCCCCCTCTGCTGCAGGAGCAGATCCATGGGCACCCTGGCAGGCAGCAGCACTCTTGTGTCCCAGCTTTTGTTTGGGCTTGCTCCATGTCATCCCCACCCCCTCACTGCCACAGTGGGAGGGGGAGGGGTGCTCATGGGACTAGAAGCATGGCTGCGAGGGGCCTTTGTGGTCACTTAGCTCAGTGCCCTCAATTTCACAGCATCAGAGAAGTCTGGGCTCAGGCCCTTAGAGCTTGTTCATCCATTGTGCAGTGGTTGGTGGACGGTTCTCCCAACATCTGCCCAGTGCCTCCTAGCTCCTTAAAGGAATGGGCTGCCCATTCCGCACACAGTCCAAGATACCAGGTCCGCTGCCAAAGGACACATGGGTTAGCCAGTGGCAGGGCAGGATGAGACTGCACCCAGCTGGGTTCTGGTGGGTGGGACACCGGTGACTCTGCCCCAGGCACTGGGACAGGGGCTGGAGTGACCCTGGACCCAGCAAACTGGCTTTGGCCTACTTTTGCATCTGAGTCCCTTGACCTTCACCCTCTGCTTCAGGAGATAGGGTCCCCTCATCCCTCAGTCTTTGTGGGCTCCTGGATCAACAAAACCCCTCCCCCCCCACACACTCAGATGACCACAACCACTGCAACCTCCAAAACACACCCTCACAGCCTGTCCTGGGCTTCACACTCCCCTCTTTTCTCAAATCCTGTCCACCTTTCAAATCCTGCCCTGTGCAGGAATCCCAGGCCTCAGGCTAGTTTGTAGTCTTCCAGACCACTCCCCACCCCTCCTCAGGCTGCCCACCATCATATGCCTATCAGAGGGCTTTGGGCTCAGTCCTACCTCCAGGTGAGGACTGGAATTGGGTTGTCTGCCCTCAGCTGAAGCCTCCACCTCCATAAGGGCAACAATTGGACTCAGTACTGATGCAGAGGTGGGGGCAGGGAGAAGAAAAACCCCTGTGCCAGGGTGGGGAGGAGAAGATCCCCAGCAAAGCCCAAAGACAGACACATTAAGGTCCGCACCACACACCCTGGCTTTCACACTGGGCCGGGCCGGTGAGCTCCAGCGTCACCAGGGAGTCGGGAAGCACTGCTCCAAATCATGTGCTATTTTTTACCAAAAAATCAGGGTAAGGTGTCAAATATAGACAGTCACCGGCCCAGACCAAACTCCATGTCTGAGGTCATCAGGCTGCTCAGAGAACTGGTGGGAGTGTGGGTGTGGGTGTGGGTGTGGGTAGGGGGATCCTGACTCCCTCAGAGTCCCATGAAATACCATAATCCTCCATCCCACTGCCTTGAGAAGGGGAGAGGGGATGGGAGGAGACTCCTAAGGTCCCAGCTCAGGGGAAGGGGCCTGCCTGGGAGGGAGCAGCAGCCACTCACTTTTAGCCTTTTAGGCCTCCCGCTGGGGTGGGAGGTGGGAGGGGGCACAGGTGAAGATATTCTGGGACGGGTGAGAAGAAACTTGGGCAGCTTCAGTGTCTAGGAGTAGTTATGGAAACTACAAGCAAACACATAGGGGGTTGGCTGCAGAGGGGTAAAGGCTAGGCAGGGTCCAGGCCAAGGAAAATCCAGGGACCCACGGCTGGGCACAGCTGAGCCTGGGGCAGTGAGCAAGAACCATCAGGCTGAATGTGCCAGCCAAGAGCAGAGGGTGGTGGGAAGTAGGAGTGGCCTGGGGTGGTTCATTCTCCCCAGGGGATGCCCCCTCCCCATTGGCACTGTTCTGAAGATCTCAAAGCACTGGCACAGCCCGCAAACCAATCACCAATAGTGGTGGTGGGGGTGGGCAAACTGAGACCCCCCCCCCAAAAGGGACAGCTCTCATCCCTCTTTCAGGGTACTCAGAGAAAGTGGCAAGAGCACTTGGGGCCTGCCAAGGCTTTGGGAGTCGGTCCTGTTGAGCTGCCAAGAGCAAAGACATGCCACTGTTACCAGGCACCCTGGGGGATTTCCCTGCCCCACCTCCTATTCTCTGTTCCCTGCAAAATCCCCCATAAAGGCCATACAAGGTGCCTCCTCCCTGTGCCACCCAGGACCCCCAGTTGCTAGCCCAGCACAGACTCCCAGGGAACAGGGCCCCAGCCTGGGCCTTTTCCCCAACCCCAGTCACATGGCCAGAGCCTAGCTCACCCCCACGACCTGCTTCCTTCTTTCACTTCTGCAAAGTTGGAGTCGGGGTACAGACAGGGTGGAGGAAGGGCTGCCCTGCCGTCTCCAGCACCTTAGTTTTGGGAAGTTCCTGGCTCCCCGACCCCCCACCCAGCTTCCATATAGGGGGAAAACAAGGAGGGTTTCTAAGCTCCCTGACTCCTTCTTCTAGGATGCATGTGGGGAGTCTCTCCTGAAGACTCACACAGCCCTTCACACCACCAAGCCCCAGCCTGTGACAGCCTCTGGAGGAGGGATTGTCTGGGAAAGTTAGAGTAAGCAGGTGTCCCAGTACCCGCGTGGGGCAGGACGGGTACATCAGAGCACTGGGAGGTGCCGCAGGCAGAGGAACCTGAGGGCAGGTCTGGGCAGGCCACCCCCTTCCCAGACTTGAACTTCGTCCCCCTCTGACAAACAGCTGGAGCTCCCCCACGTCCCCCTCAGGGTGGGAACTTCTGGGAAGGGGGCTGGGTGGCAGGGGCTGACTCAGCCTGCCAAACTCGGCTGGCGAGGCGGGGGCGACGGCGTGCACGTGGCAGGGGCGGCGCGGGGGTGGGAGGGGGCTCACTTACTTGGATGGGAGCTGTGCTGAAGTGGATCTTCCGGCTCGGGGCCGGGTCCTCTTCCTCCGATAGCCCCGGGATCTCCACGCACCCTGACTCGGGCTCGTAGGGAGGCTCCCCATCCTCTTCCTCGTCTTCGTCGTCCTCCTCCAGGGCACTGCCCCCAGAGTCTTCCCCCAGCCCACTATAGGCACTCACGTCCACCAAGTCCGCCTCTGAGAAGTCCTCCTTCTTGGACTCATCCGCCTCCTCCGGGGCCACGTCCGGGGCCCGGACACTGCTCACCCCCCTCTCTGGCGCTGCCACCGTCGCCACCTCCTCCTCGGGGGCCGCTTGGGCCTTCTGCTCCTCGGGCGCATGGCTGGCTGTGGTTGCCAAGGTGCTGCCATTCTCCAAGGCCGCGTGGACCGTCACCTCGGCCTGGATCACTTCTCCGGGCGCCAACTCGGCCTCCGACTCCCCGCTCTCTTCCACCTCCACCGGCTTAATCTTGCGCACCTCCCGGGGCTTGGGGGGCGGCCGAGCAGGAGCCACTCGGTGCTGCGGGGGCTGCTGCCCTCCAGGGCCACGCTCCTTCTCGGCTGGGGCATCCCCCGACGGGGCGGGCGGTGGCTGAAACACCCGGGACCGCTTACTGACCAGCTTCGAGTTGACATGGGGAGCCCCTGCGGCCGCGGCCCTGGGGGGCCCAGGCCCACGGTGGAGGCCGGTCCTCGAGTCGGCCTTTTCGAAGACGGCGCTGAGCTGGCTGACCGTCGGCGACACGGCGTCGGCGTCCAGCTTGTCCAGCGCCTCGGTGCTGCCGTTGAAGCGCACCACGACGTCCAGCTTCCGGTCCTGCAGGCCGGCGCGCTCCTGCCTCAGCAGCCGCCGCGCCGCGGCCTCCTTGTCGCCGCCGGTGGCCGCCGGGGCGCTCCGTTCGAACAGCTTCCGCGTCTCCTGCAGCCGGGACGGCGGGTG
>NW_007726834.1:530161-531368 GCF_000696425.1 Galeopterus variegatus
CCCTCCCTCCCTCCCTCCCTCCCCCCCGCGCCCCGAGCCTCGAGCCTCGGTCTTTCTCTGGCTCTGCCGGAGCCGCGGCTGCCCGAGACCAAGCGGCTGCCCTTCTCGCAGCCGCCGCTGGGGGACTGGCACCTCTGGGTCCTAAAGGGATCGGATTTCCGGGGCCGGAGCCTGTGAGCCCTCCCCTTCCCCTCCACCCGATCTTATCCCCTCCCCTGCCGGTCCCCCGAGGAGAGTCTTCCGCAGTCCCCAGACCTTGGCCAGTCCTCTTCACCTCTTGTATCCAAACCTCTGACTGCACTTATCACGACCCTCATAACAGTTGCCCCATTAAATATCGGGGGGAGGCAGTCCAGCCACTGTGGTCTCTCCTCAACTGTGAAGGGGTGCTCTGTGGGAAGGGGCAAAAGATCATTTCCCTCAAGGTCCTTCGAGCTCCTTAGTATGCTTCAAGGCTAGTAACATCAAAATCGCTGGGCTCTTGGTAAAAATGCAGATAGCCGGGGCCTCCCCAAGGCCTTGTGAAGGAGAACCTCAGAGGCTGAACCCGGGAATCTGCGTTTTAACAATTTCCCCTAGGGAATCTTTTGCACCCTTGAAGGTGTGAGGCCTTGGCTCAGCGTTGGTGACCTTGCCCTGGTGGAGGAGGGGGAATGAAGAAAGGAAGTGGGCCCCATCACCCAAGTGGCAAAGGATCCCAAAGCTGCCCTTTGCCCTCTGGAAGTCTGAAGAGGCTGCCTGCTCTGCACCCCAGGCTGGAAGAAAGGGGGTAGAATCCCTGTCTTCATGCCCCTACCAGGGCACTCTCATCTCTCAAACAGGAAGAAGGGGTTTGGAGAAGGAATTCTAGAGGTCTGGGGCCAAAGTCTCCCCAGTGAGCGCTCTAACTTGGGTCTCTGATTTAGGAGATCCTAACCACTGCAAGGGTGCAAGGGTGTTGGGGGAGGGTGATGGTGTCCTACACATTCCCTGTCCTGGCAACCCAGAACGCTGCTTTGATGCTGCCCCTGCACCCTACATACACAAGGGGTCTAGGGCTGTCCTTTATCCTGCCCCAGCTGCCTGGGCCCTGGGGGTGAAGGTCCACCCTCTGGACAAATCCACATCCGCTGTTTCAGTCCACAGATCCCAGAAACTGATGAACAGAGTGGACCCTAGGACCCAGAGAACAACCCAGGCACAAAGCCTCCCCCCCCCCCCCCCCCCC
>NW_007726834.1:532368-548381 GCF_000696425.1 Galeopterus variegatus
AAAACCCCCCCCCCCCCCCCACTCCCAGCTGCTTCCTGCATCTCCGGCCTTCCTGCGGCCTCTGCCTTCTTCCCCGCCCTTTTCCCCTCCATCCTCTTCCTCCTCTTCCTAATCTCCTACTCTCACACCCCTCGCCTGGAAGGGCTGGCAAAGAGAATCCTCCTACCCCTTCACTGTAATGGTGTGTGTAGGTTTTATGGGATATTAACCCGTTGGCACGTGCTAAAGAGCTCTGTACAGAGTGGGGGATGGGGTGTGGGGATGCCACCTGGGAACCCTGGATATTGGGATGGGACTGAGACTGGTGCTAAGGGGGAGGGAAGATTTGGGTTCTGAGCTGAAGCTGGAAATGAACCCAGACCTCAGGTTTTCCAGTGCCACCTGTGTCTTCTTTGCCCAGCTGCCCGGAAACTTACCCTTCCCCAATTTTGCACTTTTGGATGGGGCAGAGTAAAGAAGCCATCCTCAGGCTCCCCTCCCTTCTAACCCTTCTTAGAAGGCCTCTTTCAGGAACAAGCTTGGTATCCAAGATCAAGGTTGGGGCTTAAAACCCCCTTCTCCACAGGCCCCCTAACCCCACCATGGAAGTTGGGAGAAGACAGAAATCTCACCCAGTTGGGGGTTGGGAGTTTGGGCAGAGTGTCCTCAGAAGCTCTTGTGTGGATTGGAGGAAGGCGCAGGCCCCTGGGTGTTCTGCCCAGAATCTCCCACACCCTTTGTGGTGAGTCATCTTAACTGGTCCCAGCCCAAAGGGTCTGTGCCCACGCTTCAGGCCAGGTGGGGAAGCCCCCAGTTTCTGAAGGTGGGAAGAGTAGCTGAGAACCAGCTGTCAAGCCCAGAGACCCTGGGACCCCCAACATCTCCCGCAGAAGCGTGGAGTGAACTAGAATTATTGGGACGCTCTGGTCTCCCTTGTCCAGAGATTTCCCAGGGTGAAGCCACTTTAAGGGCTTTGGAATGGAAGAGGGTAGAGCCTGCCCAGAGCTTGGGCGACTGAGGCTAATGAGTGGGATTATTATTTCATGGGCTCCTGGTTAGCTGAGCAACACCCCCAGCCAGAATTCTCGAAGAAGCTTTAAGAAGCTTTTATGGAGTGATAAGTGCTTTACCATCAGTCTTTCCCTGGCCTGGGAGATGGGTGGGGAATGGGGTAGAGGATGGGCTGCTCTCTTCTCCATCCCCTCTCTGCCTGCCAGGAGCAGTACTCCCATCTGCAAGAAGGGGAGCTATATTTGGGAGGCTTACCATCCAAACTGAAGGCTTTAAACCTAATTTTCATTTTCCAGGCTGTAAATCATCACCTGTTTCCTCTGGTTCAGCACCAGCATCCCAGGATAATTAAGCCACCCCTTCCGTTGTCCTGTGGAGGAGACCTCAACAGCCAAGTTACCTGGTGCTCTTTATTTCTTTATTTTATTATTTTTTTTTTGGTGGCTGGCTGGTTTGGGGAACCTAACTCTTGACCTTGGTGTTACAGTACCACCACCCTAACCAACTGAGCTAACTGGCCAGCCCTGCCTGGTGGTCTTTGGATGGAAGTTCCTTCCTTACCTTCACCATGGCATAGAGGGAAGAGTGGTTCCCAAGGTGACCTAGGAGCTGGGCTGCCAGGGTTCAAATCTTGACTCTATCACTTACTAGCTGTGTGACCTTGACGAATCACTTGTCTCCTCTGTGCTCTGAGAGGATAAACTGAAGCCCAGAGAGAGGTGAAAATGGCTGGAACACAAAAGGTAGGATGCATGGGTGAGATGGGGTGGGATACCTATCCCAGCCTTTGCTAAAAAGGAGGCTGCAATAGGCAGAGTTAATCCACTCCCAACTCTCCTCCTGATAAAGCCCCTCCCTGTTTTCCCACGTACCCCCAAATCTGATGAGGGCCCTCTGGGAAGATGCTCTTCTAGATGTTCCTCGAGGCTTGCTAGTTTTAAATACCAGGTGTAACTGCAGAGATGGTGATAAAGGTGGGGAGAGGCCAGATGTACGATAAGTCTTGAGCCCTCAACGCCTTGGGCTCAGGCTGGGCTGGGTGCCAAAGCTGGCTTCTCTTCCCAGCTCTGAGGCCTTGAGGCTCAGCCTCTAAAAGTGGATTTTCCTTGGCCCCAGTTATCTAAGCAGAGGCTGGCCTAGACCCTGCCCTTCAGTCCTTTTGTGGTGAGCCAGTGGTCCCGCCCCAGTCGCTCTCCTTCATCTGTGTCCTCTGCTAGGGACTTGGGCTGGTACTAGGATGCTTGTGTGTGTACACTTACATACAGGAGAACTCAAATCCAGAATATCAGTGTTGGAGGGGCCTTTAATGGCCACTGGCTGACCCCTTCACAGGGGGAATGAGGAAGGCTGAGAAGTGGCTTACCCAGTTTTAGAGGAGAGAGACCAGACTAAGGTTTACTAGTCCTGAATTAAATCCTAGCTCTGCCCAACTGCTGGGTTACCTTGGCCCAGCCATTTCCCCTCCCTAAGCTTCAGTTTCCTCAGAAAACTCAACTCGAATGTCTTAATGTCTCCTGAGCATGGGTGACCCTGAGTGTCCCTCTACTCTATGGGTAGGGCGTAGCAGAACACAGGCTTTGAAACCAGACCATCTTTGCAAGAATTCCTGACCTGCCACTTCCCAGCTAAAGGACTTCAACAAATATCCTTTATCTGTAAGATAGAAATAATATGCCAACCTCATAGAGTTGTTGTGAGCATTAAATGAATTCTAAATGCATAAAGCACAGAGAAGGAGCTTGGAGTGTTGGCTGTTACTGATTATGTATATCTGAGCGTGTATGGGTGTGTGTGCATGCATGCGTGTGGGTGGGCAGGTGTGGCCGAGAATGAACATCAGTGTTTGCATTTCTAAGTGTCTTCACTGGGCCTCGTATTTCCTTTTATGGTCCATTATGTGAAATCTGAAATATAGGCAGCCCGGCCTGCAGCTCTTCCAAGTCTTTAGGGATCATTCTTAGAGTGAATGTGAACCCTCTCTCTACCTCCCAAAGAGTGTTTTTTTCATCCTTGCCTCTTGGTGCCTCAGCCCCTCATTGCCCCTGCAGGGAGAGGGGTTCCTTGCTGCCTGTTCCCTCTGCTCTGCCCCCTTTCTTTCTGTCACTCTCCACACTTCACTCTAGTGCCACTTGGAAAGTTCAGATACATCTTGGAGAGTGGGGAGGGAGACTGAGAAGGAGGAGTCTGGGCGTATGTGTGTGTGTTGGGGGGCGGAGGAAAGATTTCTCCAAATCATCAGTTGCTTTAAAAGAAAACCTGTATTTAGCTAGGCTTAGAGGGCCTGTAAATATGTATTTTGCAACGCAGACAGCCTTAGCCATGGGAGCTCCAGAGATATGCAGGGAGGTCAAAGAACAAAAAAAAACTGGAAAAATTAGGCTATATATTTTGTCATCAGCAGATTCAAAGAACTCTTTCTACCGCCTGCTCCAGCTACTAATAATACACATTTCTGTGTTTCAATGGCTTCTATTTTTCACCTGCTTTCTGGATCTTGTGCAGGGGGTGCCTGAGGAGGGGACTGACTCTGAGTCACTTCCCTTCTGCCCCTTTGCCTCACCTGCCCTGGATCAGTGGAGAGAACATCTTGCCATCGCCCATCCCAACTGCTCTGCCAGGCTAGCGTGGTGCCTGGTACAGGTACAGCCTCCATAGCACCAGATCTCAGGTCTCCCATGCTCAGCCCCTTGCACTTCAGTTAGCCTTGGGGGTTGAGAGGTGGGGTGAGAAATCCTGCCACTTCAGGGCAGTTCTACCTTAGAGAACTAATTCTTCTTTCTAAAAAATGTTATTATTTATATTTATTTTTTTACTTTGAAAGTTTCTTTTTTTTGGCAGCATGAGCAGGTAAGGGGATCCAAACCCTTAAGCCTTAGGTGTATATAACACTGCGCTCTAACCAACTGAGCTAACCGGCCAGCCCTGACAATTTCTTTAAAAATAGGAAAAGTTCGGGCTGGCCCGTGGCTCACTCGGGAGAGTGCGGTGCTGACAACACCAAGGCCGTGGGTTCGGATCCCATATAGGGATGGCTGGTTAGCTCATTGGGAGGGCGTGGTGCTGACAACACCAAGTCAAGGGTTAAGATCCCCTTACCGGTCATCTTTTAAAAAACAAAGGAAAAGTTCAGTCTGGCTGGTTAGCTCCAGTTGGTTAGAGTATGGTGCTGATAACACCAAGGTCTCAGGTTTGATCCCTGTACTGGGCAGCTGCCAAAAAAATAGGAGGAAGAAAAGTTCAGAACATCATGTAACAAACAATTCACAAATGCTAACACTGTGTCATTTTTGCTTCAGGTTTTTTCATATAAAAGAGAGAGAACATTAGTTTGAGTGAAGTCCCCACTTCTTTCTCCGCAGTCCTATTGCTTGCTCTCCGCTCTCTCACTAATTTGGAATACAGCCTTTCTAGCCCGTTGTTTTTGTATTATTTTTTTTAATTGTAGCAAACCATACATAACACAAAATTCACCATTTTAACCATTTTTAAGCGCATAGGTCACTGGCATCAGGTACATTCATTCATATTGTTGTGCAACCATCACCACCATCGTCTCCAGTACTTTTGGAGTTTTTTTGGCGGCTGGCTGGCTCGGGGATCCAAACCCTTGATCTTGGTGTTACCAACGCCACTCTCTAATCAACTGAGCTAAGTGGCCAGGCCCCACCTCAGGTACTTTTTCATCTTCCAAACTAAAACTTCATATGCATACAACAATACCTCCCCAGTTCTCCCTCCCGCTGCCGCTGGCAGCCACCCTCTACTTTCTGTCTCTACGAATTTGACTACTCTAGGTACCTCGTATAAGTGGAATTATATGGTATTTGCCCTTTTATGACTGGCTTATTTCACTTAGCATAATGTCTTCAAGGCTTGTGCATGTTGTAGCATGTGTCAAATTTTCCTTCCTTTTAATTATAGCCCATAATTTCATATTTTCCCTACACATTTAACTATTCATAGAACAGTGTATAGTTGTGCTTTCTGTATCTTTTAAATTTGTGTAACAACGATCATGTTATGCGTACCATTTCATGCCTTTTCCCACTCGACGTGTTTTTCACAATGGAGCCACGTTGATACATATGGTTTTGGTTTGTTCGTTTTAACTTCTGTTTATTATTTTATCTTGTGAATAAGCCACGACTTATTTATCAGCAACTCTACTGACAGGCATTTAGGTTGTTTCTATGTTTTGCTGTTATAAGCAGGGCTACAATGAACACCCTTGGACATTTCTCTGAACCCATCTTTAGAGCTTATCCCTAGAAGCAGAAAGCCAGGGCTGTAGGACAGGCACAATTTCAGCTTGACGAGTACTGCCAAACTGCTCTCTGCAGCAGCTGAACCAATTTATCCTCTCACCCCCAGCATTGGTACAAGATGTTCTGTTTGACCACATCCTTGCCAACATTTGCTCTTGTTAGACTTTTTACTTTTGCCGATCTGATGCATGTGAAGTGATATCTCATTCGTATCTGCCTTCCCTGCCTATGAGGTCGAGCATCTTCTATGATCATGGGCCATCTGGGTTTCCTCCAGGCAAATCACTGATGTCCATATCCTTTGCTATCGTATTGTAGCTTTTGGTGCAAGTTACAGAAAGCCCATATAGAAGGGGCTTAAGCAAAAAGGAAATTTTATTATCTCACATAACAAGAAGTCCTAGAGTTGGCTAATTCAGAGGCTGAACTGTGACATCAAGGACCAGGTTCTTTTCTGTAATACCCGCCTCATCATGTTGGTTTGCCACCTAGACCGGCACCCTCATGGTACCGAAATGGCTGCCTCCAACTGTCCCCCGCAGACAATAACGTCCAGAGGCAGAAGAAAGTGGATGCTTTCTTCTTAAAGTCTCTTCCCCAGCAGCACCGCAAAGAGATCTCCCTTCCAGTCTTGGTGACCAAAATTGCATACATGTCCAAGCCTGAACCAGTCATTGACTAGAGGAACCAAACTATAATTGCTGTATTTAGACCAATCACAGTTCACCTGTGGGGCTGGGGATGTCCCAGCCTCCCCCAGAGCCCAAACCCCTTAGTCAGATCAGGGTTCTATTATCGAGGAAGAAGGGAAAGGATGCCATTTGGGGTGGCACTTAAAAGGTCTGTTCTTTCCTTATCGCTTTCTAGGAGGTCTTTAAATATTCTGAATACTAACCCTTTGTCTGTTTTACGTGCTGCCAACATTGTCACCCAGGCTGTTGCTTGCCTTTTAACTTTGTTTATAATGTCATTTTTATAGCGGAGGGCTTTTTTGGGGTAATGCAATAAAATCAGTCAATCTTTTGTGAGTCGTGTCTCTTGCCTAAGAGATGCTTTCCTACCCTTAGGTCTCCTACATTCTCTCCTAATTATTTTAAAGTTTTGTTTTTCACTTTTAGATCTTTAATTCATCTGGAATTAATACTTATGGATGGTGTGAAGAGTGTTCATAAGAAAAGCCAATTGTCACAACACTTTTTACTCAATAGTCTAGTCTCTCTCACTGAGTTGCAATGCCATCACCATCATAAATCAAATTCCCACATATGCTTGGATCTGTTTCCGGGCAGTCCAATCTATTGATCCCTTTGTCTAGCCCAGCACCAATACCACATTGTTTTAATTACTCTCGCTTTCAAAACATTCTTGGTGTCTCTTAGGGGCAGTTCCCCTTCTTATTCTTTTTTAGAATTGTTTAGCCTCTTCTTGGCCTTTTGCGCTTTTATATGAATTTTAGAATCAGTTTGCCTAGCTCTGTGAAAAACCCTGTTGTGATATTTATTAGACAGGCATTGAATCAACAGATTAATGTGGAGAGAATCATCTTCACGACATTGAGGCTTCTCCTCTCTAAACTTAATCCTTCTTTGCTTCTCTCCATTTATTCCTTTTATAGCCCATAATGTTTCTTCATAAATATCTTGAAATGTCTTTTGTAAGTTTTTTCTGGATTCTGTACAATTTTAATTTTACTGTGATTGATTTCTCTTTAGAAAGATATTATAATTTCTAGTAAATTATTGCTAGTGTATAGAAACATTGTTGAATTTTGTATTTTATTTGTATTTGGACGTTGATCTTTGTCCAGCAATCCTGCTGAGCTTGCTTAATATCTCTAGTGATATGCCTGTAGAATCTCTTGGATTTCTATATAAATAATCATACCGTCTACAAAAGATGTCAGAGATGTTGTCTCTTATTTTCCTAATCCTTCTATCAGTGAGTGGTGGCTTCTAAATCTGACCTCTCTCAGCTCTCAGATCTTGCCAGTGGGCCCGCCCTGGGCAGCTATGACCTTGTCAGTTATAAATAAATAAAAGACCCCTTGCTTTCTCCAGAGCTTTACAGTTTACAAAGCACTTTCGCTTCCATCCTTCTTACCCCCATTTTACAAAAATGGAGTGTCTGGGTGCAAATGGCCCAGGGGTCCGTATCCAGAGATCTAGCCGTGCAGAACACTGTGCTGTGGCACCTCGGACAGCCCTTCTCTTCTCTGTTTCTCCTGACGTAAGCTAAGAAATTTGTCCAGGAATGGTCTCTGGCGTTCTCGAACTCATGGTCGGTGTCTTTGGGTGATCAGAGGCTCAGGGTACTCCTTTGAGGGCTGAAGTCCACCGATGAAAATGGGGGGAGGGTAAGATTCTGGGTATGCATAAATCTTCAGGCTGGTGCCCTAAAATGTGGGTGGTGGGGATTGGGGGATACGGAAATGTCCTTGGAAATTGGAGGGTTGACATAGATGGTGGGGGCGGAGGGAGGAGAGATCGTTATGTGCAACCCTCTGCCTCCATGCAGGGTCTCCTGCCCGTAGGGAACATCCTCTGGATCGGGAAGGGAAGGACGAGCTGGGGTTCATGGCCTTGGCTCGCTTCCGGCGTCGCTCCCACGAGCCGCCGCGCTCGGCACGCACCGCTGACGCGCAACCGCAGCCCGGGGCGGGGTGCTCCGCCGCCTTCCAGCCCCCGGCTCCGCTCCGCTCCAACATTGCGCAGGCGCAGGGCTGGGCTGCAACTGGCGAATGCGCCCTCGCGTGGTGAACTGATCGAGTCGCACCCTTTGTTGTTGCGCTGGGGGCGGTGGAGAGGGTCTGGGAGAAAGATGTGGGCGGAGTCTGGGAGGCAGATGCGAGCATCAGATCACAATGAGGAGAATTCCTTTCCTTTGTCCCTCACGACAACGCATAACCTCCCCGTTTGGAAGTAGATAAAGAAAATAGGGCCTCAGATCAGGAGACTTAGGGAGACAAGTTCATAGATACTGAAGTGGAATGACACAGAGTTGGGGAGATGATGCGTGTGTTCATTCATTCATTCAGCGAGCATTCGGTGGGATGGGGAGAGACAGGGACAAAGGACAAGAGGGATTAACTTTAGGCACTGATGGGCGGGGACAGGGTGGAAAGCTAGAGAAGCAGATGCGGATGGCAAAGAAGCGAGGACAGAGAACCAGCTAGGTAAGGGCAGGGCTGGGGTACAGGAATAAAGCAGAAGCGAGGGAAATCTGGCTGGGCTTGCAAGACAGATGCAAAGATCTGACCCCTCTAGTTCCCCCAGATGGATGCTCCAACTACTGAAGACTAACTCGACAGCTAAAGATAGGACAACTTGAGCACCAGGAAGATCACTGGTTACAATGGATTGAAGCAATCAAATAAGTTTAAACCATAAATTCATAATTATACTACTAGAAAAAGAATAAAAAGCTAATTGGTCATGGTTTGGTGGATGCTAGGGAATCAACTCATTATTTTGAAACTGGTAAATACAGAAAAAGAATCCAGCATTTAACCTGTCTTTCCTATATGAGCGATAATGCTCAGTAACCAAATCGTGAGGGGCAGTGTCTCTGTTTAGAGTTATTCCAGCTAATAAAGGATTGAATGTGAATGTCACCATCTTGCAAAAAAATTGCTGATGGCTGAGGCACTGGCACTGCTAAGACTACAGAACACATAATGTGCCTCCAGATGGAAGAACACCACCACCACTTCTGAAGGGATCTTGCCGAAGGAAATTGAACCTAAAGCTGATCAGTCTTCTAGATCCGACTACAACTTGCAGGAGATAATGATATACAGAAAATACAATTTATGGGAAGTACAGAGGTCAGAGGACTGTGTTGCAGAACACCATAGAGATGCAATTAGCAAAATTCAGACTGTGGAAAACTACAGAAGAAACAACCTTTTTCCTTCAAGGAAGGAAAAACAGAGAGAGAGCGAGAAGGAGGGAGGGAGGGAGGGAAGGAAGGAAGGGGAAGAGAGAGAAAGAAAGAAAGAGATGGATGGGGAACCTATAGATTTGAAAAGATTTAAGAGACCAATAGACCAGGTGCAATGTGTGCACCTTATTTGGATCCTGATTCAAACAAATACATTAAAAAAAAAATGACATTTGTGAGAAATTAGAAATTTTAAACCTGGAAGTTTGATATTAAGGAGTTATTGATTATGTTAATAATTGATTATGTGATGTGATTATCTTTAAAAGATACACACCAAAATATTGACAGATGAAATTATTATTATTATTATTATTATTATTATTATTATTATTATTATTATTATTATTATTTGTTGGCAGCTGGCCAGTACAGGGAACTGAACCCTTGACCTTGGTGTTATAACAGGTGAAGTTAAATGGGAGAGGAAAATTAGGAAATGTGTAAATGAAACTAGATTGGCCATAATTGTTAAAGCTGGGTGATGGATACATAGGAGCTCATTACATTATTCTGTCTGCTTTTTAAAAAATGTCCAAAATAAGAAGTTTAAAGACCCTGTGACCCCCCCATCCCACCCACAAGCCCCAGAAGACAGAAGGTGCTGCATTTTGCAGCAACAAGTTGCAATCCAGACAGCTCTGAGGTGGGGAGGTCCTCTGGTGGCCTAGGGGTTGGGGGAGGTTTTCTGGGGACTTGCAGCTGGCTCCTGGGACAGTCCCTGGCTCCCCTGAATTGGGGGTGGGGGAGCGAGGGGGGGATCTGAGGGGGAAATGGCTTCAGCTTTTCCATTAAAGAAGGCTGGCCTCCGTGGGCCTGGTGACACTGGGTGCAAGCACTGCTACCTTAAGACAGCTGAGGTCATGAGTGGGTGGCTCCAAAAATAGCAGGGGGAGGGACAGGAGTCACAAGGAGAAGCTCAGGGGCTGAGGCCTGGGCAGCTGCCCAGGCTCCAGGCTCCTCAACTCTGTCTGCTCCCCCAGAGCCCTCTGACTCTCCCTCTGCCTCCAGAACATTTCTTCCTCTCTCTGTCCATCTCAGAGAAGGCAGAGAGATGCCAAGGTGACTCTGGGACGAACACTGCCCTGCCTGAGAGCACAAGTGGATGCTGACTCTAGAATTTGGTGGGTCTCCAGGGACAGGTGGTTGGTCAGGTGAAGAGAGAGAGAGGAAGAGACAAGGACTAAGTAACCTGCCTACCAGTCGCCCCAATCTGCAGACCAACACCCTCCCCCTTAGGCTCAACCTAGGCAGGTCCTGGATGTCCTTGCCTGGGAAGTTGGGCTGTGGGGGTGAGGCGAGCAACACCCTTTGTCTTGAGGCCCAGTAGGGACGTACACACAGGTACCAAGGATTTTGGAACCCTGGCAGCCTTGGATCCCTGTGTCCTTCTCAGGGTCCGTCTCTGCCTGCTCTGAATGGGAGGCCCTGGGACAGAAGGGCATCTCACCCCTTTCACGCCTGGATCAAGATCCTTTAGCAAATGCAGGAAGGAAGGGGAAGCAGTGCCCCATAAGCAAGTACATGGATGGCTGTCAGGGGCTGAGTCTGGCACTGGGCTAAGCTCTTTACATGCATTCAACTCATTAGCAGCATGACCTTGGGGAAGTTATACACCCCTGTGCCTCAGTTTTAGCATCTGTAAAATGGGGGCAATAATAATTCCCACCTCATAGAAGTACTGGGGCGATGGAATGAGTTAATATACCTAAATAAATGCGAGACCTTCAGCGTGGCAGCAGGCAGGGCCAGCTGTCATTACTCACTACCAGGCAAGCTCCACGTGGGCAGGGCTCTGCTCAGCCCTGCATGATCACAGCCAGGGACTTAGGTGTTCTGTAAATATGTATTTTGTTGATTCCTCACAATGACGCCAAGTGGCAAGCACTATTCACATCAGCTTGTAGTTGTGGAAACTGAGGCCTAGGCAGGGCAAATGACTCACATCTCCAGTAAGGGGCTGCGGTGGGACTCGTGCCCAGGCCTGCAAGGCTCCAAGTCTGTACGATTAGCCCTGAATGATAAACCAGAGAGGGCACCTCCTCTGCTCACCCATCTGCATCTGGCTGCCTCTGTCCAGGGTTCTCTCTCTTCCCACACCTACCTGCTGGGGGTCCTTGGTCTAGGGATTAGAGCTGGGTGAATGGGCACGCTTGTTCACTGTTAAGGAAGCTGTCACCCAGCCCACCTATACTTACTAGTTACCGAGCCCTGTGCCAGGTCCAGGGATAGGAAGATAAGAAGACCCTAGTCTCTGGGGAGCTCAGAGCACCTATATACCCTGCAGGGCCGTGTGACTGGGTGTGCACAGGGTTTCGCGCAGGGGCTAAGGGGGCACCCAGCTTAGCCAGGAGAAGGAGGGAGGCCAGAAAGTCTTCAGAGAAGAGGAGATAACTGTGCTGATTCTTGAAAGGTGACTGGAATTTTGCTGCAGAGACTTAAGAGAGCATAGCAAGCTGGGGAGAGGCAGAAGGCAGCTGGGCAAGAGACTGGTGTGTGTTGGGGGTGGGTAGAGGAGGGGATTCTAGACAGGATGGCCAGGTACAGGAAGGGCCTGAAAGCCATCAACTGGGGTTGAGCTGGGGAACTCAAGGGCAATGCGAGCTATTAGGGTTTTAAGGGAGGACCGAGGTAGTCAGGTTGGTGGTTTCGAAAACACCCTGTGCCACCGGGAGGGGACGATTGGAGGGACATTATGTGTGAGGAGGGTGTCGACCCCAGATTCAGTGCCTGCTCTGGGTGGGGATGGGGAGGGCCTCACGGGCTGCAGCTGGGACCCAGCTGCCCTGGGAGAATTCCCAGTCCCTCCCACCTCCCTCCCTCCCCACTCTCCTCCCTGCCCCTGTCTCTGTCACTCACAGGGGCCAGGCCAGGCTGGGGCAGCCATGGCAGCGGCACTAGTCTGGATTTCTCTTCTTGTGGGCAAGTTGGGGCCTTCTTCAGTGGGGACGACCAGGATGAGGGGTGGGATTTTGGGGTAATGAGGTGGAAGTATGAAGGGTCCTCAGGGGAGGGGCCTGGGGAGGGTGAGGCAGGGGCCAGAAGGGCTTTGGGCTGTTAATGACACAGCTGGGGGGTCCCAGGAATGTGCTGGGAGCTGGGCTCTGGGACATAGGGCCTGGAGCTCAGAGGGCTGGAGGTGTCCTAGGGTGGGGTAGGCCTGACAGCACAGGCCCAGAGGGTTGTGGGCCCTTTAATGGGCTGGCTGGGTCACTGCTTTTGTCTAGGCCCAGGCTAAATTTGGCCCTGAGAGGGAGGGAGGGGCTGGCTGGGGCAGGTCCTATGATCTTCTCTGGGGCTTAGAATCCTCTTTGCTCAGCTCCTCTTGGCCTTTAGTGCAGGCCCTGTCCCTCCCCATATATTAGGGGAGGCAGGTGCGGGTTTTGGGTCTCAGAATGGCTACCCCTCCTCCTCTGAAGCCTCCTTCCCCCTTCTCTTCCCCTCCAGCCTCTTAGACGCTTAGCATGGGACCTTTTCCAAGTGCCCTTAAGACACACACACACGCACACGCACACCACACACCGCACAATCCCTCCCAGCCAAACATCAGTTCCTGTCCACTGTGACCCCCAACGAGGGCCTAAAATGAGGAGTGGGAAGGTTGACGTGGGGGAGGTCCTCCCATGGATCGAAACCAAACAGAAGTCTGAGTCTTGTCACCAACTAACATATGTAGCACAGACAGGGCCTGTCCCCCCACCTCCCACCCCATTCTTTCCTGGGAGCCAGCAAAGGAGCCCCCTTCTCTTAGTCCCTTAGGGGCACTGAGGACTTGGTGGGGAAGGCAGCTTATTCCCTGCTCAGGACTGAGTCTGGTTGTATTTGGGTCTGTGGGGTCTCCACAGGTCTCCTGGCAGGGCTGGGGGGCATCGGGGCCCAGCAGACCACCCTACACCCGCTCGTGGGCCGTGTCTTTGTGCACACCTTGGACCACGCAAACTTTCTGCGCCTTCCTGAGCATGTCGGTGAGAGGGGCACCCAGGTGGGCTGGGTGTGTCTCACCCTGGCTCCCATTGTGACTCTAACCCCCTATCCTCTCTTCCACCAGCTGTCCCACCCACCGTTCCCATCACCTACCATGCCCACCTCCAGGGACACCCAGACCTGCCCCGGTGGCTCCGCTACACGCAGCGCAGCCCCCACCACCCTGGCTTCCTCTATGGCACGGCCACCCCAGAAGATCGAGGGCGCCAGGTCATTGAGGTGCCAGTAGGGACTCCCAGAAAATCCCAGGGGTGGGTCAGCATTGCCTCTTAGGAGCAGCCCTGCCATTCAGGATTGGGTGTTCTTTCATGCTCATTTACACATAATTTATATACCTCTAATCGTATATCAGTCCTGTCCTGCCAGGCCGCAGGCTCTCTTCTCTATCCCCCCCAGGTCACAGCCTACAATCGGGACAGCTTTGACACCACTGGGCAGAGGCTGGTGCTGTCAATTGGGGACCCAGAAGGTACCTCCAGCCCCACCCCACCCCTTCCCCAACAATGCGAGGGGGATGTTGGGGCACCTCCCATGGAAAGGGAGGGGGTTTCCTGGAGAGTAGAGGGTAGCAGGGCACCCTGGAAAGTAGGGGGTCCGAGGAGGACACAACATTTATGTTTTGGGAGTGAGAGCTGGACTGGGATTCCAGGTTCTGGAGTTGTGTTGTTGGGGCTCTGTGGACTGACTGTGGGGCCGTGGGCAAGTCACTGAGGCTGTGGGTGTTGGGGAGGGGCATGATGGAATGTGGGGAAGAGCTTGGGGGAGGCTTGGGAAGGATCTGGGGGGCAGAGCTGGGGGCTCGTTGCAGCTTGAGGTGCCCACCTGGTCTTCCTAGGGCCCTTGCTGCCATACCAAGCTGAGTTCCTGGTGCGCAGTCATGACGTGGAGGAGGTGCTGCCCTCCACGCCTGCCAGCCGCTTCCTCACGGCCGTGGGGGGGCTCTGGGAGCCAGGGGAGCTCCAGCTGCTCAACATCACTTCTGCCTTGGACCGTGGGGGCCGTGTACCCCTTCCCATCGAGGGCCGCAAGGAAGGGTAGGCATGCAACCCAGGAAGGCTTCCCGAAAGGGGAGGCAGCTTGCCTTTTGTTTGTGTGGTAGGCATAGAATAAGGGTCTCCATAATTTCCAGGTGAGGTTTTACCGTGCCCATCTTCACAGCACTGTCCACTGTCCTCTGGCCACCCCCTTATCTCCTTCTTATCCTTCCTGGGCTAAACTTTAGATAGTCTGAACTCTGTACTTCCTGTTACCCCATGAAGTTGTACAAGATCCATATATAAAAGGACATTTCTGGGGGAGTTATTCTCCCAGAAGAGTGGGGTGCTCTGTGTACTCTTACCACAACTCCTGATCTCAGCGGGGAGAGGGGGGCTGTGACCTCTCCTGCCGGGCTCCAGCTGCCCCACATCTGTCCCCTAACCCCACCTCCTAGCCCTCTTCCCCCATCCCATCTCTAGGCCATAGCCTACAATCAGGACGGCTTTGACACCATCCAGCTGGGTGGTGCCAGGTGCCCCCACTCTGCTGACTGTGGCTTCTATCTGGGCCCACCCAGGGTGTACATCAAGGTGGGCTCTGCCTCACCCTTCTCTTCCTGCCTGAAGATGGTGGCATCCCCCGACAGCCAAGCCCGCTGTGCCCAGGGCCAGCCTCCACTTCTGTCCTGCTATGACACCTTTGCACCCCATTTCCGTGTGGACTGGTGCAATGTGTCCCTGGTGAGGAGGGACCCTGACTCCAGGGGTGGGGGTGGGGCATGGCCCCCATCACAGTTGCCTCCCTCTCTCTCTCCACTGCTTCCCATTCCAGTGTCTCTGATTTCTCCAGCTCGTTTCTCTGATGGTCTCAGTCTTGGTCTCTCTCTCAATCTCTCTCTCTTTCTCTCTCTCTCACACACACACACACACACACACACACACACACACACACAGTGTCTCTGATTTCTCCAGCTCGTTTCTCTGATGGTCTCAGTCTTGGTCTCTCTCTCAATCTCTCTCTCTTTCTCTCTCTCTCTCACACACACACACACACACACACACACACACACACACGCACACACATGCACACACGTGCACACGCGCGCACGCACACACACACACACACACCCTGAAGTTCTACCTTCTCCCACCAGAGGGCGAAAGAGTCTGTAATCCTCACATGGGGTCTTCAACTCCTGCTATCCCAGATCTACCCAACCCAACAGCTAAACACAATCAGTCACTCCCCACAGGATGGCTCTCAACCCTTTTCCCCACCAATGGCTTGTGTGACAGCTCAGCTTCCCTCTAAGGTACCACCTACCAAACCTGCCTGCGTTAAGACGCTGATAGTTCTCCACATTATAAACCAAAGATGCTCACTACAGCTCTTTGGGGTATGAGTGAAGTCCCTAGAGTCCCTAGAGGTCTTGGCTTCCTGGGCTGGAAACTGCTTGTGTACTCTGGTCCTGTGAACTGACCAACAGAGCATGGACTCATTCAGGGTCCCACAGCCAGAACTGGAAACTGACAACATTCTTGAGCACTTGCTGTGTGCTAGGCACTGTAAAATCAACATATTTTATCCTCACAACCACTCGAGGAGGTAGGTACCATTATCATTCTGACTTTACAGGTAAGAAAACTGAAGCACATAGAAGTTAGTCGTTCTAGCTAAGCACTTGTCTGAGTCAAGATTCAAACCCAGGCAGTCAGACCCTAGAGCTGCGCGCTAACCATTGTGAAGCCCTGCCTCTCCTAGAATTTGTGTCTCCTGGTTCCTAGTCTAGTGCTGCCTCCTGCTAGGTCACACGAATGGGGGCAGGCAGGCAAAGGAAATTCTGTGGTTGGATAGGGC
>NW_007726834.1:549085-550103 GCF_000696425.1 Galeopterus variegatus
TCCTGCTAGGTCACACGAATGGGGGCAGGCAGGCAAAGGAAATTCTGTGGTTGGATAGGGCGATAGGTAGGATGGCCCTGGAACCCCTGCCCTGCTCTGGAGAGTCTCTGAGTCCAGCCAGCTGCTCCTAGGTCAGCCCTGTGCTCTCTGTGCAGGTGGATAAGTCAGTGCCAGAGCCTGCAGATGAAGTGCCCACCCCAGGTGATGGGATCCTGGAGCACGACCCTTTCTTCTGCCCACCCACCGAGGCCACAGCCCGTGACTTCCTGACAGATGCTCTGGTCACCCTCCTGGTGCCCCTGCTGGTGGCCCTCCTGCTCACCCTGCTGCTGGCCTACATCATGTGCTGCCGGCGGGAGGGACGGTGAGTGGGCACAGAGTGCACCAGCTGGAGCTGACATCCATGGGACTATCCGTGGCACTTGGGCTGCATGAGGACCCAGACCCTTCAAGGAGTTGGGTGCTCAACCAGAAACGAAATGTGGGTCCCTTTCTAGGCAGGTAGGGGTTCAAGTCCTGCCTGGCCTGGCACCAGGAGATTGGAGACAATAGCACACAAACCGACACACACACCTGGGCCCCAGGGCACCATAGGGCAAAGGCCCGAGCTGGGCTAACCCTCTCTCTTCCTCCTCCACAGGCTGAAGAGAGACCTGGCCACATCTGAGTAAGTAGGGGAAAGCGGGGGGCTGGGTGGGGAGCCCCCCTAGACTGTCAGGTTAGACCCTCCCACCTCCATGAGCAGCATAGACAAATCAAATTACTCTCAGATGGGGGCCACCCTTGACCTCTGAGCCCTCGCCCTGACCTGGTTGGACACTGGGCCTGACCTCCCCCGACCTTGCCTACACACACACACACTCTCTCTCTCTCTCTCTTTTTCCTAGGAGGTGTCTCTCTCTCTCTCTCTCTCTCTTCCCTAGCAGGTGTCTCTCTCTCTCTCTCTCTTCCCTAGGAGGTGTCTCCTCTCTCTCTCTCTCTCTCTTCCCTAGGAGGTGTCTCCTCTCTCTCTCTCTCT
>NW_007726835.1:0-3420 GCF_000696425.1 Galeopterus variegatus
GTCCTCTCTGCTTCAGATCTTTGGGCCAAAGCTCATGCCGTCTCTGCTTCCCTCCTCTTCATTCCACCAAGGTCAGTTCCAAGGCCAAGGTTGACTCCCTCTCTTTCCTTTTCCCCCACCCCTCCCTGGCCATCTGCTTTCCATCCCTTCCCATCCCTGACCTCGGTGCATTTGTTAGATCTCCGTCAGCTGAAAGCTCTGGAATTGAAGGAGGAGCTGCAGGAACCCGGCAGCTCCCAGGCCTCAGGGGCTGGGAATGTAGCCTTGATCATGGCCCACCCCTCTCTCAGGCCCTCAACACTTGCTCTGGCTCAGCCAAGCAGCAGAGGTTCTTGCTCAGTTCCAAAGACAGGAGAGACAGTCTTCCCTTGTGACTTCCACAGAAGCATCCCATAGACAGACTGCAGCCTCCAGCCAGGATCACAGGCCTATCCCGGCCCTCATCTCTGTGGGACAGAGGTGGGGGCTATGACTAGTCACTCTGTACTCACCTCCTTACTCCCATCTTCCTAGGATCCAGTCTCCACAGAGCAGAGTCATATTTGAAAAACGTAAATCAATCTGTCACTTCCCTACTTAAGATCTTCTGATGACTTCCCATTCCACTGGGAAGAGAGTCCAACAATTTGGCCATGGCCTAGAAGGCCCACGTGATCTGGCCTCTGTGACTGCTCCATCCTCATCTCCTACTTTTCTCCCCTTCTACAGCTCGGCTGTATTGGTACCTTCTTGCTCCTCCTTAAATACATCAAACTGCTTCCTGCCCCAGGGCCTTTGTACTTGCTGTCTGGAGGTCCACCCCCTCCAGCTTCCCATGGCCGGTTCCTCCCCTGCTCAGATGTCATGACCTCAGAGAGGCCTTCCCTAACCACCCATTGAGCCCTCCTGTCCTGTCACACTCAGCTCCTTTACCCTGCTGTATTTTCTTAGCACAAAGAGCCATCTGCAACTCTTACAATTATTTATGTATTTGTTGACAGATTGTCTCCTCTGACCAGAATGTCAGCTCCAAGAGGCCAGGAACCTGCTTTCCTTGTTCATGGGTGTGTCCCCCAAAACCCAGCCCAGTGCCTGGCACATAATTAGTACTCAAAAAATGCTTACTGTGAACAATGAGTCCAGCCCTTGAGGTGAGGTGACTTAGGAGGGCCGGGCCATGGGAGGGTACAACCCCCGCTGGAGGCACTCGGATTCAGGAGATAACCAGACTCTATGGCTCAGATGGGTGAGCAATGTTTGCTGGTGACAGTGTGGGCATTAGCCACCAGCAATAGGCACTCTCCTCTGTCACCTTTTCCAATCTCTTTGTCTCCTTCCAGTTTGTATCTGCCTACCATGTTCTCTGCTTTTTACAGACTGCTTTCTCATTCAAGCTCATTTTCTTTACTTTTTTGGTTTTATGATGTCTTTCACATAGACTATGCCAATTTCACATAGAATATGCCAGTGCTTTATTTATATCCGGAAAAGCTACTAGATCCTGACCCGCCTTCTAATACGCAGAGACGGTCTCCTTAGTTATCATCAAAAGTTGGATGCACTTTTCTTTTTGGCATTTTATGAGCCCAATACAGTTACTAGTTAGATAAATATACCATAAACAGTCTTGTAAAAGTATACAACATATTTATATAATTCTTTTGTTAAACAGCTCTCAAACCATGTAAAAATGAGTTGTTCAGGGGAAAATTAGCTGACACTTAGGTCCTTAGCCAATTTTCTTTTGTGTTTGCATTCATGTTTGTTGGCAATATTATGAATTTCACAAAATTGCCCTTCCACAGCATCAGATTCTTAATTAAATGAACACCATTGCTACAATTCTCTGATAAGTCAAATGAGCATTTCCACGTGAATTAGAAATGCTAACGTGTTAATAGCTTCCCGGAGGTTTTGTTACAAATCATCCATGTTTTTGTCTTTGTTCAGGCATAATAAACACTATGGTACAATCTGGAAATAAGAATGTTCTCTGGGCAATTGATTCTCAAGTGTGAATTGGATATTCCACAGCTTTCTCCCTCATTCCTATTATGATGCATGACAATAGTTAATTGGTGAGAAAAATGTTTCATATCATTTTATTTTAGTGAAACTCACCAAATTCAGACCCAGCTGCAAGAGGAAGCTGGTCTGAATTTATTAAAACTAGAGAATTTTCAACTTTAAAAAATATGAGGTAGTAAACTTCTTAAAGGCAGAGAGCCTGTTGTACCTGTCTTTGTTCCCATAGCATCTAGCTGGGTAATTTGGGTAAGGCACTTGGAAGCCTTCGGTTTCTCCATGTGTAAAATGGCCATAATACTAGTACCTAATACTTCATAGGCCTCTTATAAAGACGAAATGCTTGGAACCAAGGGACCGGCATGTAGTATACACCTAACAAATGTTACATGCTGTTGTTAGGCTTAGAAGGATTCAGTAATTATTATTGATGACAATGAAATGCACTTTGCTATCTTTCAACAACCTAAACTGATCCCCAAGTCTTTCCAAGAAGAGATTCTGCACGGCCTCCTTCAAAGAATGGATGATTCATTTATAATTCACAGCACCATTTGCATACCAACAATTACTCTGCTAAAGTCCTTTAAAGAGCTGATTTCTTAATTAAACATAACAACTCCCTGGCACTCTTGTTTGTCCTCTGAATTTTCTTAGTAAATCTTTTCTTTTAAGCAGCATAGAAGATAGCTTCAGTTCAGCCTAACCACGTACCTTTACCCATATTTTAAACTAGTGGCATCTAAAAGAATAAGTTATGCTGTGTTTAAAGCAAAAGAATACACAGAATGGTGACCACAATGATGCATGTTTGTTTTTGAGGTGGGGTCTTGGGACATCCAGCTCAATGTCAGTTCCCTTCCTCCCTAACCACCTCCCTTTGCCTTGTTCTCCTTTATTTAAGTTAATTCAATCCTGGAACAGTCTTTGAATTCATTACAGGGACCTGCAGTTTCTGCTCTGTTTCTCCTAACTTATTTATTTAGAAAGTCCCCATGGTTTTGATTTTAAGCTTAGCTAGGCATTTCATTAATTTGGTGACTCTTTTCTTGGCTCCAGGTAGGTGACAGCAATAGCAAGATGAGAATTAAACAGAGCTTAGAGGGACTGAGCCAGCCAAGACATCCCCAGGCTGCCTCAAGCATTTGTGGGGCCTAGAACAAAAGACTCAGTGGAAGCCCACGTTCCTTAAGCTGGGAGGCCTCCCCTCACCCCTCCCACTCCAAGCCAGTCCACCTCTGCCCATAAGGTGCCTCCAGCACTGCCACACTCTGCTGGCATTGCCTTCTAAATTCTGCAGAGGAACACGAGGCCGGGAAGTCTGGGTGCCCTTCTGTCCTTTCTACCTTATGAGGATGCAGCATTCATCCCTGGAGGACGCAGCAACAAGGCACCATCTTGGAAGCAAAGAGCAGC
>NW_007726835.1:4433-6993 GCF_000696425.1 Galeopterus variegatus
CTTTAAGTGTTTGTCTAGAAAACTCTGGGAAAACTCTTGTGTTCCACCCATCTCTTTCTTACGTGGCCCTCAAAATGAAGACAAACTCCTTAAAGACCACCACTCCTGCTCCTCCCCTCTGTGGTGTGTGCCTATGTGGTTTCTAAAATTTTTAGGTCAGTTCTACCCAATTCAAGGGCCATGAAAGTTTCAGAAATTTCTGAAGCAAAATGCTTAGTCTGAAATAGGCTGCTTTGGATTTTGTCTACATAATACATACAGGCACTTTCCACCTGGCCTTCCCAGTTTGGCCCGAATTGTCCCCTCAGTCATTTGCTTGGTGTTATGCCAAGTAACAAATCAGAGTGGGGATGTTTTAGTTTTCTCTCTCTCTGTCTCTGAAATACCATTTTGGGACACTCTAGTAGTGACTTAGGAAATACAAGGCTCCATAGAGCTGTCCCATAGGGTACTTGTCTTCCCCTAGGCCAGCACTGGCCCTCTGTAATGTTTATGTTTATAGCTGTAGAGCTTAATATTTGGTTTAGGGCATGAAATGGTAATTGGCTTAAGCAGTCAGATAAAGCAGAATTAAAGCAGAGAGGGTAGAGACACAGATTTCTTGGGTCTTCATTGAAAAAACTGCAGATTGTCCTGGCTTTTCAACTTTGAAGCTGTGATGTAGTGGAAAGAGCTTGGACTGTGAGTCACAGCTGGGCTTCCTCCCCACACCTCTCTTCCATCCCTCACTGTACAATCACTTCCCGAGGGCTCCTGATGTTCTAGGCACCCGGTATACCCAGGTGAGTGACAGCACATGCAGCAGGCGGGTATAGGGGATTGTGACTTGGGGGCCAGTCTTCTAGTCTCCCTCATCTGCAAACAGGCAATACCTCACAGGATAACGGAAAAGTTAAAGAGGTGGAGATGGGACAGCTGGCACTTAGGAGGTGGTCAAAACGAATCCTGAACGGTCGGTGTCCTGGAGCCCATCAGCTGCCCTGGGGCCCAAGGTCTGTGTGCTCCTTTTTTAGTCCTCTTGTGTGGTTCTGGACCAGAGGTTCTGCACAGCCTGTGGGGTCCCAGGTAGCCCACAGCTGCCGCAGAGCAAGTTCTCTGTTGTTGGCAAATAAAGCCCAACTGTTGTTTCTATAGCTGTAGCAGAGACCATTTCAGCAAGTTGCGCACCCTTCCAATGAAAAAGGAAATGTATTATCTCTTTCCTGAAGCCCCATTAAATACCGGAAACAACATTACCAGATTTAACTTCAAAATAAAATTTTTAGAACGTGGCTGAAGGGCACCCCTAGCCATTTGGAAGGCTCTAGGTGCATCTGGAGTTCAGTCATGATGCTCCCCAAGTTCTCACCTCAGTGGGAACCTATCTGCCCTCCCAGAGTTGAGAGAACATTCATTTTTCTGAATTCTTAGGAATGTCAATTTCTCTCTTGATCAGACCGCATGTCATTGGGCAGCCAGTGTCTCAGGGATGCAAGGTCAGAGGAAATTCTGAGCAAGGCCCTGTATTTGCTGGGAAGGTAAGGAGACCATTTTCCATTTCTCACTTCTCTCTCAAAGCGTGAAAATGACAGGCCTGTCTGGCCCAGTTGCTGCTGTCTGTCTCTGAAGCGCTCGGGCGCCAGCAGTCAGCCTTCCACCTTATTCATGTTCTGTGATGGTTCCTTTCTGGTGCTGTGGATCGTCCCACGGGGTTAGCAGAGGGCAGACACCAGCAGGGAAGGTGCTGTTGACTGTCACGGAAACCATTCCTTGTGTTATCAGGGCAATTAGAAAATAGTGCTTTTAAAAATGCAATCATAAAATACCCAGCTGAGGACTCTCAATGTAATTTGTCTGCCAACCTTCTATTTTCATGAAGTCTGGTCAAGCTGTGGGGGAAAATAAACCCCAGAGAAGGGCTCTTACTTTAAGTTCTTCCAGTAGATAAAGACATTTGGACATTTTCTATATATATGTTTTTTTTTTTTTAAATCTGCCCCTCTAATTCCACAAGGGGCACAAAAAATTAAAGAAATTGTGATGGGCAGCCCTGAGATCTGGAGTTCACAAGGCTCAGAGGATTGAGGGTGGGAGTGGTGGGGTGGGTTAGGCTTAAATCAGAATTTCTGCATTTGAGAAAAGAAAAAAAAAAAAAAGTGGCTGCAGAATGCGGGCTCTATGAGAATGGGCTAGAAAATGAGAATTTCATTTATTACAGAATTTATCTAATGTACAACCGTTTGAGGTTTCCGAAGAGCACAAGTTGATACTAAAAAATTCGAATTGGGCAAATGGTCATTGCCCGAATGTGGAAGAACGGTCAGGTCACGGGACGGGGGGGGTGTGTGTGTGTGACCCTCGGGAGGACGTGCCAAGCAGGGGCACCACCAGGAGGGAGGGGCAGGGAAGGGGCACCTGCCGCGGCGTCGAGTCCGGCTCCTCCTCTGCACCCCCACCTGCATTTCGCCTCGCGGTGCCCCCACCTCCCACTCCCCTCCCTGCACCTGCGGGACAGCCCGCGGCCAGGACGCAGGGCTGCAGGCGGGTTACCAGTAAGCCGCGAAGGCTGACCACGGGCCCG
>NW_007726835.1:8009-9946 GCF_000696425.1 Galeopterus variegatus
GCTGCAGGCGGGTTACCAGTAAGCCGCGAAGGCTGACCACGGGCCCGGACCACGGGTCGCCTCGTGCCCCTCCCTTCACCCATCCGAAATCTCCTAGAGGCAGCTCTGTGAGATGCGAATCCCCGAGGAGAAAAGTTGAAGGAAAGCAAAGGGAGGGCCTTTGTGGGCGGCCGCGCCGGGGCGAGGCCTCCTTAGGCAGCGAGCGGGGTCCGGGCCGGGGCGCCGGGGGACTCCGGGCCTCGCGACGAAGTGCGGCGCCTGCGCCATCCAGTGGGCGCCACGGGAACTGCACGCCTGCTGCGATCCCCGCTGCCTTCCACCGCCGGCGACTGCGAAGATTAAGAACAATGCCTGGAGCCGAGTCAACGCTCGGTATGAGGGTGTTAGCGTTCCTCTGCCGGGAATGAGTCAGCTTTTAGCAAAAGAAAGCGCATTGGTAGTAACTCCGATAGTGCGGACGAAGACGGTGACACCTACCATTTCAATGGCATTTAAATGTCCCCAAGTGTCCACGTTCTAGGCCAGTGGGCTGACTGTTTTGCAGCTTGCGGCAGAATCGAGAAGCCTGCAGCGCTATTACCAGTCGGTGTCTTGGAGTCCTGGCTAAACATTACTCAGGAGCGTTCGTTCATGCACTGAGCTGCCCTTGCCCTTTAAGGTTCAGTCCCTGGAACCGGCACCGAACTGCCCACGCGCCCTGCCTGCCTCCAGGTAGCTCCCCACCATCTCGATGCCCTTCTCTTTCGCCCCTCCAAAAATGAAGGGATATTTTCCTCTGGAAGCTTCAGCTTGTCCTGGGGCGGGGGCGCGGACGGTGGGGCCCCAGCGCTTTGCAGGCGGTCTGGCTGAAGCGATTCGGACGGTGGTGCTTGGCGACCAGAGCAGAACCTCCCAGACGCCTGAGGCTGCCCTAAACCGTGCATGCCTCCCTGCAGGCGGTTAGGAGCCTCTTGGAGCGCCGTTTGTAGAAAATCAGGTCACTGGGATAAATGAATGAACGAATGAATGAATCTGTTTATCTGTTTATCTATTTGCTGATTTGTGCTTCCTCACACCAGGTATTCACTTCATTCAAAGCTGCCCATATGTCACCTCTTCAGAGGAGTTTCCCCTCAGCACCCTAGGCAAACAACCCCGACTGCACCTCCTCCACTCTGGCGTTATTCTAGGCAGAGGGACAACAAGGCTCAAGGAGGAGGCTGAGGGAAACAGATGCAGGGACACCAGTTAGGAGGCCACTGTGGGTGAGCAGGGGCTGGGAGCAGGCTGGTACACGTGTTCAGACTGAGATGCCTTTTGAACATCCAGGTAGAGGTACTTAGTTCAGCAGTGGGTGTATGGCTCTGGCCTGGGTGGCAGGGAGGAGGATTTGGGGCTTGGAGTGTTAACCAAGGTGAGGAAGAGAAGAGGGCATGGGCTGGAAAGTGGGGTTCAATGCCTGACGTAGATGGATGGGGATGGAAATTGATCTTAGAGCTCCATCAGGACTTGGGGTATCGGGAAGTGAGAGTGTTTAGGAAGTAGTGTTCTAGAGCAGTGCTTGTTTTCATCTGAGGATCCCAAGACAGCCATTTCTGGCCATGTTCCAGAAGAATTACATGTGCACACATGCAACATCTTGCCTACAATTTCAGGGTGTTCATGAGTCCCCAGGAGATGACTATGGGCCATTCTAGTGTTACTATCAAGCCTCCCTTCACCCATCAGCCACAGCCAGATGCCACCATGTCTCTCAGGGCCTGACTGGCCCTCTGAGGCAACCTTCCCCCACCCGCCACCCACCTGTGTGAGGTAGGAGTCACACCTCTCCGGAGGGTAAGAACCAAGACATTGTTGGATGTCTATGCAGAGCATGGCTCCTCACCCATCTGCCCCACAAGCGTCACATGCGTACATGTCTGGTTTGGATGTGGCCCTGTGTGCAGTAGGAAGATGAA
>NW_007726835.1:10909-14124 GCF_000696425.1 Galeopterus variegatus
GCACCCTTCCCATTAGTGGGGAGTCTTGGCAGGGGCAGGAATCCATCAGCCCCTCTGCAAGTTGCAGGAGCCAGATGTTCCTCTTCTCCCCCACCCCTGCACAGCTTGCAGGCTTCCTATCCTGGATAGCCAGGCGAGTGGTCTCACCTGTGAAGGCAGAGGTGCAGGGACAGAAGAGAACTGATTTGGGGCCATGGCAGCAAGGCCAAGACCATCTGTGAAGGCAGCATTTTGTGTCCTGTGGCAGCTGTCCCAGCAGTGGCATCCCAACCACAGCATGCCACGGCTTGGTCTTGCCTGCGTCTCTTGCTGCCAGCCTGCCTGGGACCTGCCCATTTTCCCAAACGTGGTTGCCCAGCCTTCCTGCTGATACTGTGCCATATGCAACCCCTTCCCCAGGACTTCCCATGGGAGTTCCACTGAGAACTCCCGCTGCAGCAGCTGTGCTGAGCTTTTAGCTGATGGTGTGCTCTGCTGCACAGTAACAGTGTTTGGGATTCTTCTCCTGCTTGGGGTCCCTGAAGGTAGGATTCCTAGCCTTTCAAGGCCTTGTTGTGCAATCGTGCCAGGCCCCCACCGTTGCCTCTGAGGCTTGGTGCCCTCCGTAAAGAGGAAGGCTTCTCTCCCAACAAAGCCTTGCAACTTCTGGACCAGAGTGGCTGCGCGGCAGCCAAACCCAATTACAAAGGTTGCAACAACAACCGTTGCACCCCAGTGACAATCCTTTGATTTTTCTGGCTCTAAATGAGGTTTGACAAGTCTTGGTTTAAGCTCTTGTTGCTACTGGCATTTCTTTTGACTTCGCAAAACCAGTAGGGACTGCAGTCAGACTCCCAAAGGAGACTGGGAGCCTCAGAATAGGAGACCACCGTGGAGGCTCTGATCTGCTGCTGGGTGGGGCCTGGGCTGGGAGTGGAGGGAGGGGAATGGCTGGGCTCGGATAAGGACGTCTCAGCTTCTCCTGAGGCTGTGGGTGCCCGAGGGGCCTTCTGCACTGTGCTGGAACATACCATCCTCTCCAAGAAGGAACCCAGCTGCTCTGACTCACAACTGTGTCCTCCTGTAGACATATACAGCATGTCCCCTCCGAGTGTCCAAGTGCTGGGCTCACATCTCACTGCTGGGGCCCCACCCCATGGGCATGACAGAGATTCCATCTGTGCACACTGCTTACGTCCGTGTGGTTATTAAAATATCGAACCACTTCCATACTGGTTGGTACACAGCTGCTGCCCTGAGCCCCCACCCCCAGCCCAATCACCACCTGCCCATCATTACCCTGGTCCTTTCCCAAGACCCCCAGATGACCCCACAGTTAGAAACTAAGAGTCACACCTGGCACAGCCAGCACTTCCAGGTTCTGGGGGATTAGGACCGGTGATTAAATATTTGGGGTATCACCCTGCCCACAAGGGTTCTCACAGCCCACTCTTTCCTGACTCTTCTCCCGTCCCTACTCACAGAGCTGTCACGTCCTGCCATTTTGCACCACCAAACCAGTATCATGCCCATCTTCTTCCCTGGTTCAAGTCCCACTTCTTCCAGGAAGCTGTCTCGATTCCATAGCCGTGGGTCTCACCCTCACACCCATGTCACTTTGCTACTGTGGATCGTGCTACATGAAATATGTCTCTCCTGAAGCTCTTTGAGAGTGTAAAACATCACTGATCAGTTGTTTGAGTGGTTACAGATCCCTGCCTTATCATTATCTGGCAGCAAGTAAGTCACGCCAAGACCTCTGGGGCCAGAGCCAGAGAGGGGAAGGTCACAGGCCACACCTGCTAGGGCTGCCTGAGAAGGGAAGTTCCCAAAAGAGGCCAAGCCAGAGGGACCCCAATGTTAGGGAGTTGTGAGCAATGCTGAGCACGTCAGTGGTCAGAGCAGGCAAACCCGGTGGGGCTGAGGCAAAGGGAAAGCCCAAGGGTTGGGTCATACCCGGAGCAGAACGAGGGCCTGGCGAAAGCCCAGCTTAGTCACAAACGCTGTGGGCCAAGATGAGCCTGACAAGGACAGGCTCCTGCTGGACAGGCAAGGAAGCCAAGCAACATGACTCATCCCAGCTAAGGTGATGTCCATCCCACCTACGGTTTGGTGAGGAAGTTGCAGGGAGGGGGCCTTGCTCTGTGCCACAGCTAATACCTGAGAACGGAATTTGGGAAACTGAATCACACTTTCCCACAACATGTCATGATTGCTTAGAAACTGCCTCTTCCCTCGCCCCCTCTCCAATTGCCAGTGGTCAGTGGCTCCTAACACGTTTGCTTTAAATCTCTCTGTTCCCGTCAGCCAGTTTAACTTTGTACTGTGGCACTGACGAAAGTCACTATTCAGTGCTGGACACAGATCCTGCAGGAGGGATTTCACTGCCAGGGAGATGGAATCTGGGCTTGGCACTGCCCGTTCAGCTGCTGGCTGTGACTTTGGGTTGACTCACAGCCCAGCACGTGGCAGGAGGCCAACCGTCCCCACCCCTCATCCTTTCCTTTCCCAACTTTATCCAGACCGTGTCTTCTGCTGCCCAGCTATTTACCCTTGGTACTCGATATGTACTTGCTAAAACCTGCAGCCACAGAAGACCACAGCTCAGTCCAAAGAACCAACAACCTTGTGCCTACTAGGATCTCAGCCACACCCCAGGGACCCAGAGAGAAGTGACTCAGGTTGGACTCAGTAGCTCCAAGTGACCGCAAGTGACTCACAGCAAACAGAACAAAGGTGACACCCAGTGTCTCACCTATCAACTCAATTTGTCACGTATTCAGCAGTGGCAGCCACCATTTCTCAGTTCGTTTACTCGGCTGTATTTAAACATGGCAGGCCAGCTTCAATCCCAACCTTGCCTGCCTAAGACCACAAGTCTCAGCTCTGGCTGCATATTAGAGTGACCTGGGAGCATTTGAAACCACTGCAGCCCAGGCCTCCTGCAGAGATCTTGCCTTAATTGGTCCAGGGTGGGCCTGGGCATCCATATGCTTTCAGAGCCCTTCAGGTGATTCTTACATGCAGCCAGGGCTGAGAGCCACAGCTTGGCCATTTGATTCTGTTCTGGAGGAGGATGCTGAACAGACATGCTACTTCCATGTCCTACGCAGTCACCAACACATCTGCAGCCTGGCTCCTGCCTTCAGTCAGTGAGCTTCCGCTGTGAACTCAACTATGCTCATTTCTGACCCAAAGTCTTCTATAATTATTTCTTTTTTTTTTTGTCTTTTTCC
>NW_007726835.1:15049-20317 GCF_000696425.1 Galeopterus variegatus
TCTTAGGTCAACACTTTGTTATATTTCATACATATTGTTTGTTTTAGGTATATATATATATATTTTTCTATCATCTATCTATGTGTGTGTGTGTGTGTGTGTGTGTGTATCTTCTGTTTTAGCTTTAACTTTAGAAATTTTTGGACATACACAAAAGTTGACAGAATAGTACCAGGAACTACCACATACCCATCCTTCGCCAGCCCCAACAATGGCCACACCACCCCCACTCCAACACCTCCCCATCAATTTAGCCCATCTTCTATTATTTTGAAGCAAATCCCAGATGTTATATTATTTCATCTATAAATGTTTTGGAGAATCAGTCAAGAAGAACTCCTTTTGTATTATAACTACAATTCTATTACATATCAAAACAAATTAACGATAAGCAATTCCTAATTTTCAAATTTCCCAATCGTCTCAAAATTGTCACACATGGAATTTTTAAAAAGAGTTTGAATCCAGATCCAAGTGAGGTTTAGATGTTGAAACTGGCTGATATAACTTTTAAGTCTGTTTTAATCAATAGGTTACCCCTCCCTCCTTTTTTTCCTTGTAATTTATGTGTTGAAGACACTGAGCTGTTTATCCTACAGATTTGTCCACAATCTACATTTTGCTGATGACCTTCCTGTAGTGTAGGTCATCAACATGCTCTCCGTCCCTTCCACTCCTGTAAATTGCCACTTGGATCTACAGCTTAATCAGATTCAAGTTTGATTTTAGTGGTGGGATATTGTTCAAACTGGAGACACAGGGTATCTGCCTCTTTCAGTGGTATTAGATGTTATAGATGATCGATGCCTGAATCTTTTGATTCATTAAATGTTGCAAAATAGTGGTATCTGATTCTGTCATTCCTCCTTCATAGAAGTATTCCAGCTTATAAATGAAAGAGGAAAGAGAGAACCAGATATCACTATTTACCTACTATTTGACACCCAAGATAATGGTTCCATTTTCCTCCTTTATTTACCATTTTCAAAATAATGAACTGATTTCCTAGCATCCTCCAACAGTAAACAATTAGGGTTTGTTTTGTTTTGTGTTTTTAATTATAAATGCATGGATGTTAATACATTTGATGTGTTTCAATTCATTGCATTATTGATGCTCAAGTAGCCCCATTTTGCCCAGTGGGTGTCTCTTGCAGTTGGCTCCTGAACCCTTTAGATATGACCCGAAAAGTCTTGCACGTTTTGCACAAGGCTCATCTTATATATTTTCTGCCCAGACCTAGAGTCAGTCATTTCTTCCTTTTTGTCTTTTTTCCTGACCGGCATCGGATCGCAACCCTCAGTGTTGCCCCCGTACCAGACCGGGACCGGCAACGGAATCGCAACCCTCGGTGTTGCCCCCGCTCCTCGCTCAGCCAGTGAGCGGCCGGTCTGTATGTGGGATCCGAACCCTCGGCGGGAGCGCCACCGCGCTTCCCAAGCAGCTCACTGTAGCAGTGTGCCACCGGGCCGGCCCTAGAGTCAGTCATTTCTCCAAGGAACCCTGATTCCCTTCAGCAAGAAATGGTATTTGGAGACCGCCCTCTGCTATCAGGAGTTTTCCTATTCTTTTATTTGACCAGAGTGTCCTCAAATGTTAGTCTCTCTATCCTGGTCTTAAAGTCAGAATAGAGCAGGTACTGGCTTAGTTCTGAGACCACCCAGCATTCCTCCAGGATGAACATACATGAGCACTGACTCAGCAAATGTTGATGAGCACGCACAGGTGGGAATAGACAAAGACAGTCTGCAGAAGCGTAGACTCTCTTCCACAGGCAGCAGGCGGGGGTGGAGGGACTCTAGAGCAGTGCTTCTCAAGCTCTGATGTGCACCTGAACCCTGGGGTCCTGTTAAAAGGCAGAGACTGATTCAGTAAGCCTGTGGGGCCTGAGATGTTGAATGTCTAACCAGATCCCAAGCGACACTGGTGACACTAGTCCACGGGGCACACTCTGAGTGGCCAGGATCTACAAGCAATGAGTAGGAAGTGGGGTGTGGATACTAAATGCTAATGTCCCTGTTTAGTGCAGGGACGATGTGGGGCTTCGTAGATGAGGTGGCACTTTCCTTCGTGGCATTGTCCCAGCAAGGAAAATGATTGGGATTGTTTTTGTTTTTTTTTTAATCAGGCACTTGAGCTACAGAGTAGTGGCACTTTCACTTTTAAAGCAAACTTTCGGGGCCGGCCCGGTGGTGCACTACTACAGTGCGCCGCTTGGGAGTGTGGCGGCGCTCCTGCCGAGGGTTCGGATCCCACATACAGACCGGCCGCTCACTGGCTGAGCGAGGTGCAGGGCAACACCAAGGGTTGTGATCCCGTTGCCGGTCCCGGTCCGGTACAGGCACGACACTGAGGGTTGCGATCCGTTGCCGGACACAAAATAAATAAATAAATAAATAAATAAATAAAGCAAACTTTCAATGAATTGATTTAAGGTCTAAGATACATAGAGCAAAAGGTACAAATCGTAAGTGTATAGCTTCATGTGTTTTTTTGAGATATAATTTACACACCATAAAATTCACCCTTTTAAAGCATACAGTTCAGTGGTTTTTAGCATATTCAGAGAGTTGCATAACCATCACCACTAACTAATTCCAGAACATTTCATCACTCCAAAAGAGATTCCATATCCATTGGCAGTCATTCTCCACTTCCCCCACTGCCAGCTTCTGCAATCACTAATCTATTTTCTATCTCTATGGATCTGCCTGTTCTGGACTTTGCATGTAAATGGAATCATGCAACATGTGGTCTTTTGTGACTGGCTTCTTTCACTTAGCTAACAGCTTCAAGTTTATCCATGCTGTAGCATGTATCAGCACCTCATTCCTTTACATGGCTGAGTAATATTCCACTGTATGGATATACCACATTCTGTTCATCCACTCATCACCAGCTGATGGGCATTTGGGCTGTTTCCATCTTTTGGCTCTTATGAATAATGCTGCTTTGAACATTCATGTACATGTTTTTGTGTGGACATATGTTTTCAGTTCTTTTGAGCATTTTCTTAGAAGTGGAATTGCTGGGTCCATGTTAAATTTTTGAGGAACTGCCCAACTGTTTTCCAAAGCAGCAGCACCATTTACATGTTCGATTTGATGCCTTTCACATGTAGAACAGACATCCACTGCCCAGATCAAGAGCAGGGTATTGTCAGCACTTTAGCAGTCTCCCTGTCACCCCCCTACTGGAAAGTAACCACCATTTTGACTTCTGTCACTGAAGATTAGTTGTGACGGCTGGGACTTGGAGAGGTGGTGCTGGGGTTGTGTTCTCTGTGGTGAGCACAGCGTTAGCAAAGGCGCAATGAATGAGGCAGGGTAATCCATCATTAAATTCTGCAGGATGGGGACCCAGATGTTCCTGTTGTCCTGCCAAGGCCTGCTGAGCACACAGACTTTCTCCCTGCTCGCCCCGCTTCCTGCACAGCCAACAGAACTTTTCCAAGGGATGACAAGCAGGTGAGGTTCTGGACTGGGATCCTCTGGGGAGCGATGTGCAGGATGACTGAGATTCCTCCTAATGGAGAACTTCGGCAGGGAATGCCTCAGTTGAACCTAGTTTGTGCTAGGGTGCTGCAAGGAAGGAGTCTGCCTTTGTGATGATCCTGTCACGACTGTCCTCCCCTGCCCTTTAGTCTCTGTCCGCCTCCCACCAGCCAGCTCTTTTGGAAAGACCCCACCCCCAGACCTCAGCCCACCCCACAGCCGCTGAGGCAGGTCTTTCTAAGCAGGCCTCCTGCCCAGCAGGGACCTGCTGCGGGGGCAGTTCGGCAGCACAGCCATCTGTTCTGTGCAGCACAGTGCCGGAGGGCTGTGCTGGGCCTGGAGAGCTCCCGGGCGGTGGCGCCTGGAGAGCCGGGCCTGCAGCTGCCACAGCAAGGCCCCAACTCTGCGAGTCCCCTTCTCCCAGCTCAGCACTTTTCCAGTATCCAGCCCTCTGGTCCATCCTTTTCCCTGAACTGACCTTCTGTCTCTGGCCTCATCCAAGCACACATGCAGAATTACATAGAAGTCACTGTCACACACACGCTCAAAACTGCTAGAGATATTTACCTCTGACCTGCAAGCCCTGTTTTGCCAACAATCTTTCCACAGTTGCCCCTCACCCCCAGAAGTTGATCCTGTCAGCTCTTTTAAGAAATTGTGTGGGAGCCCCCAGACAGAAGCTCAGGCCTCGCTCCCAAAATACCACCCTCAACACAAACAGCCTGAAATTGTCATTTCCCTGCAGCCCACTGGAGGGAAAATTAACTAAAGATTAATTTGGGAACTCTAAAAGATGCAACCATCCCCTGGAGGGCTGGTCTGCACGCATCAGGGTGTGTTAGTCTGATGGGTTGCTCTTCCACCAGCGCTGAGCCGACGAGGCTGCTGCAGGCACAGGAGTGTGGCTGGGGAGGGCAGGACAGAAGCTGTGGAGCAAGCGCCACGGAGGGCAGGCAGGCTGGGCACACTGCAGGGGTCCTGGGCTGCCCCATGCACTCCTGAGGCCATGCAGATGTGAGTTCCTGGCCGGGGTCTAGAGACAGAAATGGAAGGATGCCAAAGCCAAACGTGTTATGGTTCAGTGTTTGGTGTACACCGGGCAGGGCTGAGACCAAGTTCTCTTCCTCTCCCCCAGGGCCCTCTTACCCCCACCTGTCTCTCCTGCTTCTCTCCCCACACTTTCTTTCCTCCTCTCCGCAGTGTCCTCCCCTCTCCTTTGCTCTGACCTTAGAACAGAAAATAGTCTCATTTGTTCTGTTCTCTCTATATAAAAGATTTAAAAGGCTTTGGGGGACGAGCCTTGGAATCTAACCATTGTTTTAGCATCACTTTATGGGAAAACACATCATATAGCCCTGGGCCTGGCTCAAAGCAGGTGTCCAACAAATGCTGGTTAAGTACATAAAGAAATGTGTGAAAGTCGCTTCATTGTGACTTCCAAACTCTGGATTATGGGGGGGGCCTTTTGAACGATCCCTGTGTGGGTGACCACTGATTTTCCTGTAAGCACAAATCAGTGGCGCCAGTTGTCCAGAACACCCATGAAATGCCCAAGATAAAGCCAGGGTGGGACCCAGAGTCTAGACTCCCAGACTTTCGGTCCTTGCTGCTTTTCCTTCTGGAGACATCAGTGGGCAGAGACTAATTGGGCCCCCGCGCCCTCTGCTGGTGTGTTTTCATAGTCGGCTTTTGCCTCGTTTTTCATGGGCTTACGGAAGGCTGGAGGGAGGAATTTCTGGTTTTATTCCAGGCCCACTCCTCAGTAAATGTCAAG
>NW_007726835.1:20509-23063 GCF_000696425.1 Galeopterus variegatus
CTGGATTATGGGGGGGGCCTTTTGAACGATCCCTGTGTGGGTGACCACTGATTTTCCTGTAGGCACAAATCAGTGGCGCCAGTTGTCCAGAACACCCATGAAATGCCCAAGATAAAGCCAGGGTGGGACCCAGAGTCTAGATTCCCAGACTTTCGTCCTTGCTGCTTTTCCTTCTGGAGACACCAGTGGGCAGAGACTAATTGGGCCCCCGCGCCCTCTGCTGGTGTGTTTTCATAGTCGGCTTTTGCCTCGTTTTTCATGGGCTTATGGAAGGCTGGAGGGAGGAATTTCTGGTTTTATTCCAGGCCCACTCCTCAGTAAATGTCAAGACGGAAGCTGGCTCCTGGTGATAAAGACAAGTGTCAGGGTAAGCTCTCATGCATCACTATCCCAACTGAAAACAAATTTTGATTTTGTTTTGACAACCTCCCTGGTCTGAGTGCCTAAAACGTGTCAAGTAGAAATGGCTTCTGCTCCGGGCTCAGTGCTGCATCTTGGATGTCAAATGGGCTCTCTCACGTGCTTCTGAGAGGCACAGTCTGCTGCTCCCTAAGTGAACTGAGACACTTTCCTCCAAGAAAGAGAAAGAACCCTATCTACAGGGGAACTGGCTCCTGCACTGAGGCAGGGGATGAGCTTTCACTCATCAATACGAAACTCTGCCCCCTTTCCTCAGCGCCCCCAGGCCTGTGAGTAGCAGAAGAGGAAGCCAAGGACTTCACTATCTGCACCAGACCTTTATCAGCATTCCTCCGGATTGCAGCGGCAGACATAGGAGTGCTCCTGGGTTGGGGGTGAGGGGCAGGGGAACGACCCAGGCTGTGGGGTGCCCCTTACTCAGAGTGAGGCCCTCTGTTTTCCATAGCCAGATCACATAGCCTAGAGCAGTGCTTCTCAAGCTTTAATGTGCATTAGAGTCACATAATGTGCATAATCTGATTCACTAGGTCTGAGATACATCTTGAGATTTGCATCTCTATCAAGCTCCTGGGTAAGGCCAGTGCTGCTGGCCCAGGGACCACCCTGTGAGAAGCAAGAGTGTGGAGGAGATCGGTTCTGAGATCAGAGTGCTCGGCTTCACGTTCCAACTCTGCCACTCATTCTGTGACCTCGGACAGATTATTTTCATTCCCTTCTCTCTGTGAGCCTGTGTCACCTTGTATAAAATGGGGAGAATGACAGTTTGAATGACTTAGAATGACAGAGTAACTTCAGAGGGTTGTCATGAGAATAAAATGAAATAGTGCAGGTAAATCTCTTAGCACAGAGCCTGTGGTGCCTGGTGTACGGTAATATATTGATATCCATGTGTCCTTTCAACAAGTGTTTATTGATCCACTGGGGCTGTCCTAGGCCCTGGGACATAGCAGTGACAGGAACAAAACCTCTGCTTTCAAGGACCTTATTTTCCAATGGAAGAAGACAGACAACAAACAAGTAAACTATTTAGTATGTGAGTGGTGATAAGTGTGCTGGAGAGAAAAATAGAGCAGAGTAAGGACAATAAAGAATGCTGGGGGTGGGGATATTGTCATATATTGTGTAGAACCAAAGGGAAGTGTCACTGCGAAGGTAATGGTGAGGTGAGGAGCTGGCCACGTGGACAGCTGGGGAGACGAGAGGGAACATTTGTAAGGGCTAAGGCCCTAAGGCAAGTGTACATGATATATTTGAAGAAAAGGAAAGAAACTTTCTGGAGCCCGAAAGTAAGGAGGAAAATAACATGTGGGGCTTGTGGGGTGGGGGGGTGGGGGGTAGGCAGAGAGCGTCGGGGCAGACCCTGCAGGGCCTTGCAAGCCACTGACTTTGGATTTTGCTCTGAGAGAAGAAAACACTGAGAAGTTCTGAGCTTAAGTGTGACATAATCTAAATTACATTTTAAAAGGACAAGTTTGGCTTGTAGAATCTAGACTGTAGGGGACTCCTCCTATACTCCAAGGCCATTGTAATAACTCAGGGGAGAGGAGGGTGGCAGGGACCACTGGTGGAAGTGCTGGGATGACATGCATTGAATAAACACACCCATGACCATAAACATAGAACTATTAGTTTTGTTTCCTATTGTTTCTTTATATTTATTCAGAGGGATCAGTTTGTCCCCTTCCCATGGAGAACACTTGGACAGACCGTGACTTCACTGGTCACTCTTAGGCAATGAAAAGGTCTAAGGTGCTTTCCACCAGAAAAAGTTTTAGGAGATGCCAGCCAGCTCCGTCTCCATTCTTAAGGATCCTTCCTGGCCATTTTTCTCTTCCTTTAAAAAAAGGTTACTGTGTGTCATTAAACAAATAACACATGTTTATTGTAGAAACATTAGAAATTATAGATAAGTGCAAAGAATGAAAATCATCTGTCATAATCCTACTACTCAGAGAAAACCACGGGTATGATTTGTGTGCATATCCTTCTAAGTCTTTTCAGGTTACGCCTGCCTCTCTACACACACACGTGCACACATTTAGTTTTACCAAAAATAGGACCATATTCTAATAGTTTTATAATTTTCTGTTTTTCATTTAACATTTCATCATTAACATCTCTCTTTTTTTTTTTT
>NW_007726835.1:24083-26260 GCF_000696425.1 Galeopterus variegatus
TACCGGACCGGGACCGGCAACAGGATTGCAACCCTCGGTGCTGCGCCTGCACCTCACTCAGCCAGTGAGCGGGAACCGGTCTGTATGTGGGATCCGAACCCTCGGCGGGAGTGCCACCGCGCTCCCAAGTGGCGCACTGTAGCAGTGTGCCACCAGGCCGGCCCCCAATATCTACTTTTTAAATATCAGTAGAGCATTCCACTTTATGGGTGTGCCATAACTTAATTAACCAATTAGTGTTCGCTTATGTTGTTTCCAATTTTTAAATATATACTATAAATGACTCTGTGATGAGTACACTTCTAGTTAAATCTTGGCACACGTCTGTAATTTTTTCCTGTCTCCTAAGGCATCTGATATGTGTTATCAAATCATCCCCAGAGAGACTGTACTAATAAGAGTCATACCAGAGTTGCCCATCTCCCCACAAACTCATCACCCATAAAAAGAAAAACCAAAGAAAACCCTTCTTGGTTATCGCTTTTGAAAAGCTGATATCAGCAGACAGAGATAATTTTACTTCTTCCTTTCATATTTGAATGATTTGTTTCTTTTTCTTGCCCAATTGCTCTGGCTAGAACCACAAGTGCTCTGTTAAATAGAAGTGGTGAGAACGGGCATCCTTATTTTGTTCCTAATCTTAGAGGAGAAGCTTTGAACTTCCCACCATTGAGTATGATATTAGCTGTGAGCTTGTTATGTATGGCTTTTATTACATTGAGATTCTTTCCTTCTATACCTAATTTGTTGTGAGTTTTTACTGTGAAAGCATGTTGAATTTTGTCAAATGCTTTTTGTGCATCCATCAACATGATCGTGTGGTTTTCATCCTTTATTTTGTTAATATGGTGAATCACATTTAGTGATTTCATGCATTGAACCATGCTTGCATCCCAGGGATAAATACTGCTTAATCATGGTGAATAATCCTTTTAATGTGTTGTTTAATTCATTTTGCTTTTGTTTTGTTGAGGATTTTTGCATCTGTATTCATCAGGGATATTGGCTTGTAATTTCCTTTTCTTGTGGTGTCTTCGTCTGGCTTTGGTATTAAGGGTAATGCTAACCTTACACTATGAGTTTGGAAGTGTTCCTTCCTCTTCAATTTTTGGAAAAGTCTGAGAAGGATTGGTATTAGTTCTTTCAATGTTTGGTAGAATTCGGCAGTGAGCCATCAGGATATCAACAAGAAAGTGTCAAATGGGCAGAACGTCCCACTGCTAACTGCTGCTCCATGGCCTGGCTGGGGAGCTGCTGCACCTTTCGGGCCCTCTACAGTGGCAGGGGATGGGCTTTCACACTCACCCTTTGACCTCAGTTCTGTAGATTGAACTTGTTTTGGTTGTATTTTGTTTTAACATAGAAAGAAATGTCCAAAAGTTACCTTGATCATAATATAGGAGGGTAAATCACCTTTGAAATATTGAATGAAGGGAGATCGCAGGGAGGCCCTAGGAGCCCCTGGAGCTAGTCAGGGTGGCACCCCTTAGGAAGGTGGTTACACCCCATTGCCACAGAAATGGGGTGTAACCAGACCTGTTGAGTCTGAGAGGGATTGTCTGGCCTCCAGTCAGTGGTGGTGGACGCCTGAGCCCACCCTCACCCTCCTTTTGGGGCCGACCTATGGCCTGTGACCCAGGAGAAGAGATGCTGTGACTGGACAATGTGCCAGGGCCCATGGCAGTCATGGGAATGGACGGCACAGCTGGCCTCCTCCTGGGCCCGGCCCTCCCCTGTCTGGTTGCACCCACGTGACTCACACTCAGGTTTCTCTGGCGACTGCCTGAGCCAGGGCCCAGGCTGCGGCACCTGCATCTGTGGGGAGCTGGGGGAGTCAATTGCACCTGGCTCTGTTGTCACCGACCACTGAGGTTCCACAGTGAGATGCTGTGCTGCGAGGGACCCAATCCAAGCCAGTCCCAATCCCCGTAACACTCCTATATTTTCTTATTGTTTGATTTCCTAATAGACACATCCTCTCTCCTTTCAAAATGGCTATAGGTCATTTGTTCATTTTTTAAATTAAAGTAGATCAAAATTCATTTCGTTGCAGGTTTGGCTGTGACTGGAGCCAGGCAAGGTGTCGGGAACCTGGGGCTGTGAATCGAAGGCCTGGGGATCTAGGAGAGGCAGCTGTGACTTGTTATCACATCACTGTTATCACAGCCGTTTCCTTT
>NW_007726835.1:26935-29972 GCF_000696425.1 Galeopterus variegatus
GGATCTAGGAGAGGCAGCTGTGACTTGTTATCACATCACTGTTATCACAGCCGTTTCCTTTCTTTCTCTTTTTAATTGAACTCTTTTACACACACTCTCATTTAATCCTCACAGTGCCCCTCGTAACTAGGTTTTATTATCCCCTCATTCCTGACGAAAGTGCTGCTTCTCAGAGAGGTGAAGTGACTTTCCTGCAGGCTCGCCAGTGATTTGTGTTCAGTCTGGCTGACTCCGAGGTCTGTGCTCTTTCTGCCTTCCCTTGTCACCTCTGGAAGTGCAACTGGCCCCAAAGAGCCACAGAGCCAAGGGAGCAAAGTGCTGGGCTGGGAGTCAGAAACCTGGCTCTGGACCTGGCTCTGCTGGAACCTGGTTGTGCAGCTGGGGATACCTTGCTGCTCCTCTCTGGGCCTCACATCCTNTGCTGGAACCTGGTTGTGCAGCTGGGGATACCTTGCTGCTCCTCTCTGGGCCTCACATCCTTAGCTGTAAACTGGACAATCTCCAAGATTCCTTCTAACCTAAGCCTTGCTTGGTGGTAAGTAACAGAAACCCACTCTGCTTAAACAGCAATGGGCAATGCAGGCCAAGAGTCCCGGGGACCTCACTGCGAAGGCAGGAGCTAACACCAGACAAAGAGGGTCTGGGACCTGGGAAGCGACTTTTGAAGCTCCCTCTTTGGGTCTCTACTTCTCTTAGCACCTCCATTTCATTTTTCTCTCCCTGTAGACTGGTTTTCTTTTCCTACAGTCCAGACTTTTCTGCTTCTTTGGCCAATGGTGGCATAGGGCTCCCCAGCTCCCGATTACAAGTCCTCAGTTCTGCGGGCCAACTGAGTCTCACCAAATTCCAAGGGAAAGAATACAGCTGGGCAAGTTGGGTTGGATATCTACCTTGGTGTGATCAACTGGGTCCCAGATATGTCCTGGAGGACAGGGTCATGTACCACAAAGAAGTGGGGGCCGGGATGGGAGAGATGCTCCCAAGAGACTCTGTACACAGGACAGGAAAANGAGAATGAGGTGAGCAAAGACGAGGACATGGGAATGAGAAGGGCTCATCTGGGACCCTGGGTGCTGGGTTTATAGATAGGAGCAGGGGGAGGAAGGTCAGAAAAGGTCAGAAATGTTAGTCAAGATCAGAAATGCAAGGAGTGTGGATATTATCTCATAAGCAGTGGGTGCTGGAGATAACTTCTGAACAAGGGAGTGAGCTGGGGAGAAAAGCGATAGTTGGGGAGGAAATACCTGGAAGTGGTATGCGCAGTGGACTCCAGGTTATAAGAAGAAATTGCTAGAGTTGAGGGAAGCTACTGCAAGTAGCTCAGGATCCAGATGCTAAGAGCTTGGAGGAGGGGTGTATGGGAGTGAGGGAACACGGGAACAGACATGGGACATCTTATAAAGACTCCTGGGACTTGGTAGCTCATTTGCTATGGGAGGGAGAGAAAATGTCAAGCATGAATGAGTAAGTGGTACCAGTGTCAGAAATAGTGAAAGCTTTCCACGTCCCTGCATCCACATGTCCGTCATNCGCAAGCTCACCAGCAAAGCTAGTCCGTGTGTGGTGTCAGCAGGAATGACCAGCTGTGGCTCCCTGCAGGTCTCTCCCTAAGGGCACATGCAACAGCTGCATGGCAGCCAGGCAAAACTGTCTCCTCAACAGTCACAGCTGTCTTGTTGCCTCTGAGTTGGGTGACATGGGACTGGGGCATGGGGGAGCTTGGGAAAGGTCAAGGGATGGGGACAGCGGAGACCATTGCCACACGTCCTTGGAGCTTGATTAGCACTGCAGCATCATCTGTACAGAGAAGCCTTAGCCTAAGCTGATCCTGGCAGCTGTTTCCCTCATGACCTTGCTTTAGTTCTTAAAACTGGCATCCACTTAGGTTGAAAGGGAGCCTCCCTCCCTCATCCCATCAGCCAACCTGAGCACAGACACAGTCTCACATTTATATTTCCAGATGTGATTTGGGATGGAAATCCAGACAGAGAGCTTTCTTGAGACTTCCCCCCAAGCCTGCTTAGTCCTGGAGGGATCCATGTGGGAGACCACCCCTGCTGGCATCTGGGACCCTTCTGGCATGTCCACAGATGCCAGGAGTGTGGGGNCCTACATCCACGTGTCCGTCATACATCCACACGTCCCTGCATCCACACGTCCGTCATACATCCACACGTCCGTCATACATCCACATGTCTGTCATTCACCCACACGTCCCTGCATCCACATGTCCGTCATACATCCACACGTCCCTACATCCACACGTCCATCATACATCCACACGTCCGTCATACATCCACATGTCCGTCATACATCCACACGTCCCTGCATCCACACGTCCGTCATACATCCACATGTCCGTCATACATCCACACGTCCGTCATACATCCACACATCCGTGCATCCACATGTCCGTCATACATCCACACGTCCCTACATCCACATGTCCGTTATACATCCACACGTCCCTGCATCCACATGTCCGTCATACATCCACACGTCCCTGCATCCACCACATGTCCGTCATACATCCACACGTCCGTCATACATCCACATGTCCGTCATACATCCACACGTCCGTCATACATCCACATGTCCGTCATACATCCACACGTCCGTCATACATCCACATGTCCGTCATACATCCACACGTCCGTCATACATCCACATGTCCGTCATACATCCACACGTCCGTCATACATCCACATGTCCGTCATACATCCACACGTCCGTCATACATCCACATGTCCGTCATACATCCACACGTCCGTCATACATCCACATGTCCGTCATACATCCACACGTCCGTCATACATCCACATGTCCGTCATACATCCACACGTCCGTCATACATCCACATGTCCGTCATACATCCACACGTCCGTCATACATCCACATGTCCGTCATACATCCACACGTCCGTCATACATCCACATGTCCGTCATACATCCACACGTCCGTCATACATCCACATGTCCGTCATACATCCACACGTCCGTCATACATCCACATGTCCGTCATACATCCACACGTCCCT
>NW_007726835.1:30816-34266 GCF_000696425.1 Galeopterus variegatus
CACATGTCCGTCATTCCCCCACACGTCCCTGCATCCACATGTCCATCATACATCCACACGTCCCTGCATCCACATGTCCGTCATACATCCACACGTCCCTGCATCCACATGTCCATCATGCATCCACATGTCCGTCATACATCCACATGTCCCTACATCCACATGTCCGTGATGCATCCACACGTCCCTGCATCCACATGTCCGTCATACATCCACATGTCCCTACATCCACATGTCCGTCATACATCCACGTGTCCGTCATACATCCACATGTCCCTGCACCCACATGTCCGTCATACATCCACATGTCCCTACATCCGCATGTCCGTCATACATCCACACGTCCCTGCATCCACATGTCCGTCATACATCCACATGTCTGTCATGCATCCACACGTCCCTGCATCCACATGTCCGTCATGCATCCACACGTCCCTGCATCCACATGTCCATCATACATCCACGTCCCTGCATCCACATGTCCGTCATACATCCACACGTCCCTGCATCCACATGTCCGTCATACATCCACACGTCCCTGCATCCACACGTCTGTCATACATCCACACGTCCATCATACATCCACACGTCCGTCATACATCCACACATCCGTCATACATCCACATGTCCGTCATACATCCACACGTCCCTGCATCCACATGTCCATCATACATCCACACGTCCTACATGCACGTCTGTCATACATCCACATGTCCGTCATTCACCCACACGTTCCTGCATCCACATGTCCTTCATTCACCCACACGTCCCTGCATCCACATGTCCGTCATACATCCACACATCCGTGCATCCACATGTCCGTCATACATCCACATGTCCCTGCATCCACATGTCCATCAGACATCCACACATCCGTGCATCCACATGTCCGTCATACATCCACACGTCCCTGCATCCACATGTCCGTCATACATCCACACATCCGTCATACATCCACATGTCCGTCATACATCCACATGTCCCTGCATCCACATGTCCATCAGACATCCACACGTCCCTGCATCCACATGTCCGTCATACATCCACACGTCCCTACATCCACTCATCCGTCAAGTCGCAGTGGAAGGGGAATCAGTGAATTCCATGTCGTCTCTGTCCTTGAGGAACTCACATCCTTTTCTCTCACCCTCAGCTCTTCTGGAAAATGCCCTCAGAGCCATCAAAGATACAGGATGGAGGAAGTGACAGAAGAGGAAAGAGGCCCCGGAGAGACAGGTAAATCAAAGCTGGGGTCAGAGGTCAGGGCTCGAGACCACCGTTCAAGTTCATTACTCTGTGGAGCAAAGTTGACACTGGTTTCTGTCAAACAAATTTACGTTTCCACCTCAGCCAGCTTAGGTGGTGCGAATAACAAGCTGGCATTCGAATGCTGATTTAAAAAAAGGGATGGGAAAGGCATTTTATAATTAATCGGGTTATGGTTATGGACACCCAATTAAGAAAAAAATAAAGTTGTTCCTGAATATGAAGGACAGGACAAGGGTTTGGGCTTTAAAGTCACATGGGCTTTCTCTTTTGCTCCAGCCCGTTTTTCTTTTCCCCCATTAATGGATTAATCTAGACTCTAGGTTCCAGAGCCAGTGTGCTTTGTCTGGGGGGGGCCTGTGTCAATATGGACTTGCCCTTCTGATCCTTGAGGGTTGATACTGATTGCTGTGTATTTACTCACTGATTAAATGCTAATTTGGGGGCTGCTGTGTTGATCGACATGGACTTGATTTCTGTCCTCAGTCCCCGAGAAGGAAGTGAAGCCAGGCTCTGGAAAACAGTGAAAGGATATGGGGAAAGCCTAGAGGTTGTCCACAGTGAGGACACAGGCAGATGCTGTGGTCCAAATGTTTGTGTGCCCTCAAAATTCATGTTGAAAACTAACCTCCAAAGGGATGGCATTAGGAGGTGGAACCTTTGGGAGGTGTTTAAGCCATGATGGCAGAACCCTCATGAATGGGATTAGTGCCCTTATGAAAGAGGTCCCTTGTTCCTTCTGCCACGTGAGGACACAGCAAGAAGACACCATCCATGAACCAGGAAATGGGCTCTCACCAGATGCCAAATCTGTTGGCACCTCGATCTTGGACTTTTCAGTCTGCACATCTTTGAGAAATAAATTTCTATTGTTCATAAGCTACTCTGTTTATGATATTCTTTTATAACGGCCCAAACTGACTAAGACAGCCGAGGAGTCGTAACCAAGAGAGATACAGAAGAAGGTAGAGGTTGGAAGAACGGGAGTCAAGGAAGCCAGGAAATCCAAGGGGCACTAGTCACCAGGGTCGAAGGCAGGGACTCAACCAGAAGAACGAAAGCTGCAGAAGGGTCCGTGGAGCTGGCGGTCGGGGTGGCTGGCTTCCTTTAGGGGAGCAGCTTCAAGAGAAAAGCAGGTGGAGGCCGGGTGTGCAGGGCTGGGCAGAGTGGGAAGGACGGCAGGGCGGGCCCTTTCGTCCTCTCCTCAGGGAAGAGTGGCAGGGCAGCCTGCAGGGCACTGTCCGGCCCACGCTCGAGGGGACGAGAATTAGGTTTCTCTTGAAGAAGAGAGTATCGGAGGAGTATCAAATAATTTGTAGGCCTATTTTAAAACCAGCGCAGCACAGAACTGAACAGTGCAGTGTTCCCAAGTGTTTGGAGGTTTGGAAGAGGGTCTGGGAAGTCCCCTGTGGTAGGAAGAATAATGTCCCCCCATGATGTCCATGTTCTAATTCCCTGAATCTGTGAACATATTATGTTAGATAGCAAAGGGAAATTAAGGTTGCTTATCACTTAATGTAAAATAAGATTATTATTCTGGATAATCCAGGCAGGCTCAATGTAAGCACAAGTGTCCCTAAAAGTGGCAGAGGGAGGCACAGAAGAGTCAGTGTCAGAGTGACGCAGCAGGAGAAAAACTGGACCACTCGTTGCTGGCTTTGAGGATGGGAGGGGGCCATGAGCCAAGGAACGCAGGCAGCCGCTGGAGGCTGGAAAAGGCAGGGAAGCAGAGTCTCCCCCACAGCCTCCACAGTCAAGGCATGCAGACCTGCTGACACCTTGATTTCAGTCCCGCGAGACCCGATGTAGACCCTTCCTTATTGTCTTAAGCCACTAAAGTCGTGGTAATCTGTTACAGCAGCCATATAAACTAACGCAGGGCTGCACCCACCCTTCTTTCCCCATCCTCATCCACTTCTGCTTTTCCTCACATTCTGTGATTATTGTACTCATTTATATGTGATTTATACTGTTATGCATATTTGCCATCTCTCCTTTAAAACTACGAGCTCCCTGAGGGCAAGACCCATGTTGTGTTTTGGGTTTTGTATTTTATTTTATTTACCTTTTTGCCTAACCTGTATTACCTCAGAATGGTTTTCATTTTTAAAATGTGTATCTGTGACACCAAGTACATCGCTAATTACTATGTCACCATTAAGAACTTGACCAATTATTTATTGG
>NW_007726835.1:35065-36028 GCF_000696425.1 Galeopterus variegatus
GCGCACTGTAGCAGTGCGCCACCGGGCCGGCCCTTCTCTGTCTTTCTTGACCCTCATTTCAAGCTCGCAGTCAAGCTTCGTCTTCCCTCAGGGCATTTGGGGCAGGCACAGAGTGAACCAGTGGGAGGCTGGGGCGGGGGGTCACTGGCATATCCCCACCTTCGTAAAGACCTAAGGCAGATCCCCAGCACCCAAGAAGAGTACCACGTTCCTATGAGCAGCAGGGACCCGAGTCCTGCTTGGTGACAAGACCTCAGAGGGGAGCAGTGTGGGTCAGACCCGAGGCCTGGGGGTTCCCCGCATCACCTAAGACACCCGGGCTGCATGTACCATGCAGGAGTTGAGAATGTGGAGGGGGTGGGTGGGTGAGGCAGCAGGGGACCCTCCTGAGACCACGTGGACCGGAGCCCAGTATCTTCAGAGGCCTCCCATGATTTGACCTGGGACATTTGCAGAGCCAGATGGAACAGAGAAAGGCAATGGGGGAGGACCCGAGGATGACTGAGATAGAATTTCCTCCCAGTCCACCAGGAAGCGGGGAGAGGGGTTGGAGTCTGAAATACGCTGATTTAGAACCAAAAAAGTGACACTCCACACACTCAAGTTTTGGACTGGTATTCAAAACGGTGACATCCCTCTTGGCTTTAAATGAAGATTTTTAATCTCTGGGTGGAGCCTGGAGTGTGGGTGGTAGTTAAGCAGGCAGTAAGCCCTAACTGTGCAGCTCAGGGGGTGGGAGGGGATGAACCGGAGCTGCTGATAAGTTCTGTGGCTGCGCTAGGTCGGAAGCACGTACTCCATCTCACTGGGGTTGAGGTACAGATAAATCACAAGGCAGCTGCAGAAGCCAAGGGTGAAAAAGGTGCCCAGACCTGGTGTGGAAGTCTCCTGCTAGATGAGGAGACAGGCAGGAACCTGAGGCAGGGTCGGGTTGGCAGCCGATGGTGCACCCCCACCCTGCCA
>NW_007726835.1:36091-37370 GCF_000696425.1 Galeopterus variegatus
AGGGTCGGGTTGGCAGCCGATGGTGCACCCCCACCCTGCCAGGGGGGCCTCCGGACAGCAGCCCCTAGGCTGGGCCGCCCAAGTCCTCCTTCCTAGTGCCACATCCTCTCTGACTCAGTGGTTGTGGCGGGGGCAGAGTCTGCTCACAATCCCTACTCCCTGCACAACCACAGGAGGGGCTGGATGCGGATGCAGCTGGAGCACACTCGCTTTGGGATAACAAGGCACCAGCCCGAGATCATGCACGTCTCCTGTGGATCTACCTACCCCTGATTGCAGTTGTTCTTTAGGGCACACAACAAACATTTCTCCTGCAAAGGACAAAAACGGCACAAGAAAGATCATTTCTCCCTGGTCCAAGATGGCCAGACTGCTGGGCACCTCATCAGACCTTGCTATAGGAAAGGAGAGAATCATACAGTGGAACTCAGGAGCGGGCGCATCCAGGGTCAAGTCCTACATGGTCATGGCTTAAGTAGCTCCACAGGCCTAGAGGGCCAGGCAGGTAAGGGAGGGCTGCAGACTGCGGAAGAGCCAGGGGCCAGCAGAGGCGTGGTACCAGTCCCGTCACAGCAAGAGCTCTGGGGAAGGAGCCAGGGACCTGGCACCTGTGCTGGGTCAGGGCAGGGCTTCACTTACACAGCAGGTATTACATTGATGAAGGGAATCCAGTGGGTCCTTTTTTGTTTTTGGTGGTGCCAACGTCTTCTTGTGACGAGCTAATGGTACTCCAGCAGCTCCGTCCATTTTCTTGGGCCTGAGCTGCAGGTCTGTGTCAGTCTTTCCCATCAGCCTGAGTTCCAGCTGCTCCTTTGATCCTCTTCTACGGGGACTGGGGGGTCAGGGAGGGGCAGAGAGTTGGAGAGACAATTTCCAACATGACAAGGGGATAATTAGGACATGGGTGGCCATGGAAGGCCTTGACTCCAAACCACTGGGCAATAGCCAAGACAACTCCCTGAAGAGGCTGAGGGTCCTCTGTACCCCGAAGACATTCAGCAAAGTGAAGGGAGGAGATTGTTTAGAGGTGAGGAGAGGTGGGTGCAGGTCACACTTACAGCTTGTTGTTCTGAATATTTATAAGAACGTCCATCTTCTCATCCATATCCTTCTGCATTTCCTTCAAGAGAGAATTCAAAACTAGAATCTTCATGTTGAAGGGTTTGGAAATGCTTTCCTCTTGCCTCTCTCTCCTAACCATTCTGTATCTTACTTCCTCAAAAATCCTCTCTAGACTTGGGTGAAGTGGCATTTGGGGCATTCATGACATGTTCTCCCT
>NW_007726835.1:38018-39755 GCF_000696425.1 Galeopterus variegatus
ACAGAGGCCAGGAAGTGTTTTACTGGATCTTAGACTTTGGATAAAACCCATATCTGCCATGGTTCAATGCCTAGAAAATGATGGAGCCAAGAAGGCAAATCTTGTGACCCCAAAGACACTTTGCTCCAATGTGACCCCTGCCATGCACCCAATCCTGTGTATCTAGTCCATCTTTTATCTAATTCCTGGCTGAAATGGCCAAGACAAAATAAAACTGAAAATAGCTAAGGTGGCACATGACATTTATTATTCACTAAGAACAGAAAGAAAAACAAAATCTTCTTGGCAACGTTTAGATCTAGAAAATTTGACCTGGGGAAACTGGATAGAAATAGTGGACGCGACAGAAATTGTAAGATGGCAGAATCTATCATTGACAATATGTGTTATGGACAAAAACAGGTTTGGATTGACCATCATAAAATATAAATGAAAATAATTTACTCTGATAAAAATAATTTTAATCAAAAATAAAAGATTGGTAACAATTTGATTGATCTCACAGAGAAAATTGATCAAGGAATTATAATGTCTGGATGGAGATGATTTCAGAAAATACCTTCTTGAAAAACGTTTTTAAATGTTAGTACAGATTTTGAATAAAACAATTATATTCATAAATAGAGTCAAATACTTGAAGTCAAAATGCCCCCTAGGTCCAAAATGCCAGAGTCAAAATGTCCCATAGTTTTACAAGTCTCACTCATCATGTTCCAAATCCCTCCTAAATTGGCTGCATTTCCCAACTGTCCTTGTGATTGTCATCACTTTGGTGTCATTCTGAGGTTCCCAGAGGTGGGAAAGGGAGAAGGGGAGGGGGAAGGGTGGAATAGGTAAAGTGTGACAAAAAACAATGACGTNCCCAGAGATACGTACAACCAACCATGTTACACTTAAAAAAAACCCAACTTTGGTGTCATCATGGACGCTTGCCTCTCGAGACTTCCTCCTCCATATTCAATCAGTCACCAAGAACTGTTAGTTTTCCTTCAGTGCGCCTTTGGATTTACCCCTTTCCTTCTTTTCCTGCACCGAGTCCAGCTCTCTCTTCCCCTTGAGCCAGGATGCAGCATCCTGTGCGGTGTTCTGGCTGCCAGACTGTCCCCACCCCACCCCAGGCCACCGTGCACACAGCTGCGGGCTGAGCTCCTGGAAGTGCTGCTCCCAGCGTGTTCTTTGATTAAGAATCTCCAGAGGCCGCCCACTGCTTCCACAGCCAAGCCCCGGCTTGTCTGCCTGTCTTTCAAAAGCCTTCATTACCCGCTGCTTGTGTGCCCGTTCAGTTTTATTTCTCACAGTTTCCCCAAGTGATTCCACTTCATGACTGATCTCCCCACTGACCGGGATACACGACACGTTCATCCTGCTTCCTGCTGGGCTCAAGCTGCTCCCCTGCCTGAAACAGCCTCCTTTGTGCCTTTCCATCCCCAGTCCCACCCGCTTACAAAACACTCACTGTCTGCATTCTAATGCAGAAATCACGCATGCCCTTTGCAGAAAATGTGGACAACACAGAGGAATATAAAAAATGTAATCTTCTCACCCAGACAGAAATAACTGCTATTAACCCTTTTGGTACATTTCTTTTCAGTCTTTTTTCCTACATATTTTCTTACCTTTTCTTTCCCACTGAGTTGAGATCAGCCTGTACATATGACTTGTATCTTGCTTTTTAAATCCTCATTACAGGCATTCTTTCTAAGCATTGTCTTTAGTGTTCCTAATTCTCATTATATA
>NW_007726835.1:40274-42633 GCF_000696425.1 Galeopterus variegatus
ATACATATTTTCTTACCTTTTCTTTCCCACTGAGTTGAGATCAGCCTGTACATATGACTTGTATCTTGCTTTTTTAATCCTCATTACAGGCATTCTTTCTAAGCATTGTCTTTAGTGTTCCTAATTCTCATTATATAGATTTATCATAATTTACTTGGTGATTCCCCTACTGTTGAAAATTGTAGTTTCTAAATTTTTGTTATTTTAAATAACCCTGTGATGAACATCTTTTTATAGATAACCATGCTGGCACATTTCTGATTATTCTTGTAGGTTAAACTCTGAGAAGTAAAATTGATAAATCAAGAAGTTTTGATATTATTTGATACCTATTGTCTAATAATGTTCCAGTTTTGTACAAATTTGCACTCTGATCAGCAGTATAAAAGCATTGCTATCTTGTTCTATAATTGTCCTAAATTAAAAATGTGCTTATTTGAATACAACAGTGATCTATTTTGTATTTGCATCTGTATGTGACTGTTCATGAGGTGAAACATTTCCAATCCATCTATTGCTTTCTGGTTATACTCTCTTCTGTGGATGAAGAGAGTATATGACCTTGCTCATTAACTTATTTGGTTCTTGTTGATTTGTGTGAGCTTTATGTGTTATGAATAAAAACCTTTCATCTATGCTTACCATATTTGTGGAAAATTGTTTTCCCCAAACTGTTTGCTTTTTAATTCTGTATTTGGTGCTTTTCTGACATAATTCTTTAAAATTTTTATATAGTTAATATATATCAATATTTGCTTTGTGATTTCTTCCATTGTATTTATATTTAGAACATCTGGTCAAATATTTACCTAAGTTTACAGCGTTAAGTTTTCCCTCATACTCGTATAGTATGGTTCTTAATATTTTTGATATTATTACGTAATCCTTTCCTTCTCATTGACATTAAAAAAAAATAACCTTTATTATATTTTAAATTTTTTAGAGCCTGTAGTTTAACCTCAAGTGTACATTGGAATCACTTGGGAAACTTTTTTAAACTACTGGCACCTGAACCTCATCCCAAGAGGTTCTGGTTTAATTGTTATGGGTGCAGCCTGGGTATGGGAGGTAGCAGGGAGAAGATGGAAAAGCTCCCCAGGTGATCCTAATGTGCAGCCAAGGTTAATAACTGCTGCTGAAGTGTTTAGGACCTGGTTTTCATCCAGGGGTAAATACCGGAATCATAGAATTTAAAGCAATTCTATCCCACCCTGGAGATTTTTATTCTTTTCCTTTGGGCTAGGGCTTGAGTATATGGATTTTTAAAACTCCTCACAAGTGATTCTCAGTACATCCCTGGCATTGAGGCTGTTAAAAGGTTATCTATTCTGTTTCATTCATCCACTTATCCACCCTAATTTGATAATTGTGGCTTTATCATGCATTTTAATATCTGGTAAGTCTAGTGCTCCCTTATAACTCTTGAAAAATTTGTAGATATTTGCTTTTGCTATTTATGCTCCTACGTCAGTGGTTCTCATACTCTCACTTTGGAAACTTGGCCAAAATACAAAGGCCCAAGCCCCATCTGAACATGAGTCTGGGCTCTGTATTTTTAATTAGTGTTCCAAGTGATTCTGTAACACACCGGGGTTTGTGAGCCATGGTTCTAGAATCTAGATTATCCTCCTAGTGATTTTTTGAGTTAAAAAAGAATCTTACTGGGCTTTTGATTAGATTTGCACTAAGCTTCCAATGCAGTCTCTAAGTCTCAACCTAAAACTCACTTTCTCTACATGAACTTCTCTGGTTACCCCAGCCCACATTCATCACGCACCTCTCTAACCCCCTAATTAACTGACAGCCAATTATTTAGCTTGCACTTCTGCCTTGCAATGGAGTTGGGGTCTGTAACCAGATTATAATCACCTGGAGGGCAGGGTCTGGCCTCTCTTCCACAGTTTCTGATACGGTGCTGGCACATGGAAGGCACTCAGTAAATGCTTACCTTCATAATTTCCACGAATTCGTGAAGTTTATCAAAATCCTTGTCCATTATATCCTTTATCTAATGAGGAAAAAAGGCATGGCTTGACAAAGCACAGAAAATATTGTTAAAGTCAGCTGTGGCATCTTTGGGGCATTTTAAGCAAAGGGCAACAAGTGCTCCCTGGAATGAACAAATAATGGCCTATTAAAGCCCCTTTCTTCCCCAGGAGTCTATGAACGGCCTGGGGTGCATGTACTGCCCATCACCACCAGCAGCAGCCTCGGCACGGCTTAGATCTGACTACTGCAAAGCTTACATGTGCAGCTCAGACCACAGCTTCAATTATACCTTCTTGCTTGATTATTCCTTTTTTCCAGTTGTAGTTAGTGGTAGGTGATTGTATCATAGAAACGAGGAGAGAGTGCTTGT
>NW_007726835.1:43321-49512 GCF_000696425.1 Galeopterus variegatus
AGTTACAAATTGCACTTTCCTTGAAGCTACATTTTCCTTCCACGTTACTTAAATCCTCATCTCGTTACCTGTTTTATCTCCTCCATTTTTTCCTTGAGCTCTTCCCTCACCTCCCTGAGTTCATTCTGAAGAAACAAAATGGGAAGAGAAGGAGGGAAGGAGTATCTTGGATGGAAGGGAAACTATAGCACAGCTAAAAGAGGACCAGAGAGACACTTCCGTTAGGGAGGAAAGAAAGGATGCTGTTGGGACAACGGAACGGTGGGACCTGCAAAACCTGGGTGACTCCTGGCAGGACGCACTGCCAAGGGCACACCATTGCTTCTTGAGGGGCCTGCCAGGAAATGCACAGTCTGGATCTAATACGGCAAAGCACTGGACAAACTCACAGTTAGGGATTGTCCGTAGACACAAAGTAAATGATCTGTCATCCTCAAAAAAGTCAATGTCCCGAATGACAGTTTGAAGAACTGCTCCAGATTAAAGGGGAGTAAAGAGACCCCGTGATTAGAGGCAGCGCGTGATTCTGGATCAGATCCCGCACCAGAAAAGTTTTTTGTTTGTTTGTTATGAAAGATATTAGCAGGACAATTGGTAAAACTGAAATAAGGGCTACTTATAAGATTAGTACTGTATCTATGTTAATTTCCTAATTTTGATAATTGCACTGTGGCTATGTAAGAGGATGTTCTTGTTTTTAGGAAATACACACTAAAGATTTGGGGAAAATTCTCAAATGGTTTATAATATAAATGTATGTATATTATATATGTTTATATAGAGAGAGAGAGAAAGGAAATAAAACAACTATGATAAAATGCCAACATTTGGGGAATCTGGGTGAAAGATACATTAGAATTCATTGTACTATTTTTTGCAACTTTTCTATAAGTCTGAAGTTATTTCAAAACAAAAGTTTAAAAAAAAAANCCAGCCCCCTGCCACCTGGGTTCACAGGCTTACCTTCAGCTCCTGTGTCACTCCTGCTTTGACAAATGGCTCTCCTGGTTTAGCTCCTTTGTAATCATATGTCTGCTGATGGAAGCAGAAACACAGAATGTTGGAAATTGCAGGTGCGGGGTAGGATCGCAGAGGCAGGAGAGGTCACCCTGTGTTTCTGTTCCTCCCTCAGGGCCAGGGCAGAGGTGGGAGTTGGTGATCCCGCCTGTGCAGAAGGTTCCACTCCTCTCCCGGGCCACTGGGCCTCTGCTCTGTCTGCCCCTTGCATGGCCAAGCTCCTTCCCACTGCGAGGCCTCGGTGCCACCTGTGTCTTGGTCTTCTGTGCATGGTCTGTGTCTTGTCCTCTGGCTCTCAGCTCCAATGAAGGCCTTTCCCAACCACCCAGTATTGTGAAGCAGCCACCCAGTCATGTCTCCTTATCTTAATTAGGTAACACTACTGAATTTTTCCTTGTTTGTTTATATATCTGATTGGTTACTAGTATGAAGTTCGGTGACAGCTCAGAGGCTATCTCAGTGCCCCCACACCTGGGCTGGGTCTTGGCCACCAGTGACAGTGAATGACCCCTGACTCCAAGACACCTCCTCACGGATCTCAGGCTTGGCTGCTGGCATCGCCTCCAAAAAGCTTCTTACTTTGGTTGGCTCTGGCTTCAATTCCAGGCAAACTGTCTTGTAGTTCTTGCTCTGCAGAGAGAGGAGGCTGGGGTTCAGGCTGTCAGGCATCAGGACTAGGGGAGGACAACCTCCAGCCCTTGCAGGAGGACTCTCCACCCTCACAAGCCTGCCTGTCCAGCTTCGCAGAGCTCAGGCTCACACAGCCCCTGTCCCTGACCCGATTCACGACACCTCAGAGTTTGTCATGTGAGCACGGGCTGGGGGATGGGCAGACTTGGGTTCTGATCCCAGCTGTCCTCATTACCCGCGGTGGCAACTTAGCAACGTTATTTAGTCTCTCCAAGCCTCCGTTTCTTCATCCGCAAGATGGAGGTGACTATCACATTTCTCTAATAAGGTTCTTTCAAGCCCATGACCTGTGGGTTAGATGCGGGCCTGCTGCGGGTCTGGGGGCCTCGGAACTGCGAGTGGTCACGGGGGCGAGGGGGTAGCACAGTGCTCCTTGTCCCCCTCACATTTCTCTAATAAGGTTCTTTCAAGCCCATGACCTGTGGGTTAGATGCGGGCCTGCTGTGGGTCTGGGGGCCTCGGAACTGCGAGTGGTCACGGGGGCGAGGGGGTAGCACAGTGCTCCTTGTCCCCACAGGGCAATGGCAGAGCCTCTTTCCCTCCCACCCCAAGGCCTGGGACTAATCCACACCCGTTCCAGGCCGAGAGGCTGCTTTATGCTCAGAACAGAGAAATCCGGCCTCGGAGTCCCCAGAGCACCCTTGCGTCCTCCCCGCCCCCCACTCTGTAGGGGGCCCCACGTTGTCCGGCAACGTTTCTCCTTTACCGGGTTTGTTTTCCTCAGTTCTGCCCTCTTGGCCGACATGATGGAGGAGGCTAGAGTGTTCTTCAACTTCCCAGCCTCCCCACGACGGCCGCCCCCAGGACCAGGCCAAGGAGAGGGCAGGTGACCACCTCTTTGTATGCGGAACAGCTGAGGTCACAATGCCCGGGACCCACATGCTGGCCCAGAGTGTCACCACAGCATTGGGCCTGGGGTGCCTCAGCCACCGAGAGGAGGGGCTCAGGCCAGGTTCCAAAGCCACCAGGTCTCCCTCTGACAATGGGCAGGGGGCTCTCCTGGAAAGGCCACACTGGGGAGGACCATGGCCTGCTGGCCGGAGCACAGGGCACCTCAGGGGAAGGAGCGGCTGCCTGTGCCGCAGGACCAGGCCTGTGACTAGGAGGAACGTCTGCACGGCCGCCGGCTCCTCTGCTGTGCCCTCCTGACGTGCGCAGACCTCCCTCAGGCCTGAAGCCACCTGGGGTTGGGGTGTCCCAACGTGTCTCTGGTTTAACGTGCATGTACCATCCCGACCCAGGTTCTGTGTACTGTGCCGGGGGAGGAGGGGCAGCATTCTCTGCAGGATGATCTCTGATGCCTCTGTCTTCAGGCCACCCTGTCCCCTGCCCACCCCAGTCTTTTCTCCTGGTTCTTCTATTGCTCTGGAAGAGAGTTGAGGCAAGAAGCAGGATCTGGACATTGGGGAAGGTGAGAAGCCTTGGTGGGGGGACGGGGGGGCAGAATGCTAGGAACAGGCCGTTCTGAGGGTAGCCATAATATGTGCTTAAAGTGGAGAGTCAAAAGAACGCAGCATCCCGTGGGACCTGAAACGTATCCTAGTCCAGGCTGCAGAGCCTCAGTTCTCTTCCCCTCTCATCACTGGGCCATCCCCTTCCTTCTCTCTCAACCACTAGTTGCCACAGAAAAGGCTGACTTGGACATTCTGAGAACAGACAGTGCAGGAGTACAGGAGCTGATGCCAACTGCATCTGAATCCATGCCCACACCCGCTGTCACTTGTCACACTCACCCTCCTGGCTCATGAACCTGCTTGGGCCTGTCCTTCCCAGAGGCCAGAGCACTGAAACTTCCTCCAGGGCCCCGTGCAGCGTTCTGATGCATTTCCTAGCTGGTGATTTCCCAGTCCCCGGGCTGGTGACAGCCATAGGACTTAACTCCATCACAACTGAAGGAGAATGTGTCTGTCACTCTGTTCAGAGGGGGTGGGGGTGGTGGCAAGTCTCCGAGGCCTCACTTTCCCCACTTGTGAATCAGGGGTTAGAAGTTTAAGGTTCCTTTGATTACTTCCCAGATGCACTGGCCACAGGGTAGGAGGGCCCTTTCTCCACAGGTTTCCAAAGACCCTCGACAGGGTTGAGCAGAGACCTGCTGTGAAAATGACTGACTCCATCTCAGTATTTACCAGCCCTGTGAAAAGGACAGCATCTCCTTCCTCCTGCTTTGGCTCGAGGGCCACATGGACATGTAGCAGAGACCTGCTGTGAAAATGACTGACTCCATCTCAGTATTTACCAGCCCTGTGAAAAGGGCAGTATCTCCTTCCTCCTGCTTTGGCTCGAGGGCCACATGGACATGCAGCAGAATTTCCTTTGCCCAGCGGAGCAGTTGTTAAATGAGCTGCTTTCAAGCCAAGCACAGCACATGAGCCCACTGGCCTAGATATTAGGAAAGTGGGTCTAAAAGACATCCAGGTCTCAATGTTAAACTGCTTTATAAAGGAAAAAATGCCACATATATGGTAATACCATTTTGACAAACACTTGACGACAGACTCACTGTTCCGGGCTTGTACCTTCTCACAGCATTTACTATTCATGTTCCCAAATACATCATTGTTCTTAGGAATACGTTCTGGAAGGGCTGGGGAAATCCATTTGGTGAACCTGAATAAATGAGTCTTATACTCTTTTCTTCTTTAAGAGGACTTCGCCGCTGCGTGAGGCACTGGGTCGAGCAGCCTTGCAGTGCTGGGTATTGCCAAGGTGTAACTTTGTTCTTCATGAGGCACAGGCCGTTCTTACCTGAAGAGCGCCAGCTATGCTTCCCGAACCGCCCTTTGCCGTGACACCCATTTGCACCATCCGACAAGGCGCAGAAAGCACACGGATGTTCCATCGGAGCTGGGGAAAAAGAGATATTCACAACAGAGAAAGAAAGGGCCACATGCCTCTCCTCTCCACGTTGATGTCATTTGAATTTCCATTTCTTTGCAAGGATCCTGTTTTTTTCAGTTTCATGAAGAGAGTTGTGTGGAGAGGCTGGGGGTGGAATTTAAAAATGGCCTTAGGCCTCTGATTTTTGTCCTTTTGTGATCCTGGGGGTACAAATTCCAGGGTCTGGCCCACAATGAAGCCCAGGCCCAGCCACTACCCACGTCAAGAATTAGAGAAAATGAAGAGGATGTTGTGTGCTTAGGGCCTATTGAACCACTGCGGGGATCGGTGTTCCAAAACCCTTTGATTAGGGTGGAATGTTTCACGAAGGTGCCCAGAATCCCCATGGCTGTGGTCTCCCGTCAACCTCAAGCTGACATGGCTCAACATAATGTAAACTAGATGACTCGCTCTTACACTCCTGGCAGTTTATGTCTGACACGCTGCAGTGTCTGGGTGGCTGCCCTCGGCCGGACAGGCTCTCTGGTTCCTAGCCCCAGGGAACCTCGTACATAAACTTGTTAGAGATTTCATGTGAGTGTTTACTTCATTGTCCTACTTCACGGATTTATAGACATCTTAGAAAGCTTTTCTCTGTGCAGGGTACAGTTTTTTTTTTTTTATTATTGACACATTAACTACTATGCAATTCATGATTGTTTCTATAAATAGTGTATCAGACCTTGGCTAGAATCATAATCCTATTATACTGTCTCTTTAGAAAAATTATATCCAGTTCATATTTTATAAACTTCTGGTACTTCTATCTCAGGAACAAAACATAATATTCTGAATAGATCATTGCAAATCTCCAGCTATTTTAGTACAGCTAATAGTAAGTGAAAAGCCAGCGCAAATGCACTGTATGAGGATTGCTGGCTCTTCTGCCCTGTATGTTCGCTGTGACAAGAACATGCTTTCCAGGCCCCCCAGGACCCAGCGGAACACGTTACTATTCCCACAACCAACCGCTACAGAGCAGCCTGCTATGTGAGATAAAGCAAGAGCCCACAACAGCCCGAGGGGCTCCTGCTCCTGCCAAATCAGCCCCCGTGGCCTCCATACTTAGCTGCTGCCCCTTTACCCTCTTTGGATGGAACCCAAATGGAGAACAGCCGTTATTTCACTCCTGCCTCTTTTAGCTTCCCTGCTGGGAGGCGCTCTGCAGTTGCTATCCCAGTCCCCAGTAGCCTCCTCTCCACCTCTGACACCTTCAAATTGCCATTTATCGCTGAAATGGTAAAACTGAGTGACACAGTAGCCTCTTCGGGTTAGCCTTGTAAGGGGACTTTGCTTCCGGTGGTGTCCGTGGAGGGGCACAGGTGGGAGGATTAGTCCTGGGGGTTAGTCCTGGGGTTAGTCCTGGGGATTAGTCCTGGGGGTTAGTCCTGGGGTTAGTCCTGGGGGTTAGTCCTGGGGGTTAGTCCTGGGGATTAGTCCTGGGGTTAGTCCTGGGGGTTAGTCCTGGGGATTAGTCCTGGGGGTTAGTCCTGGGGTCATTCCTGGGGTCATTCCTGGGGATTAGTCCTGGGGGTTAGTCCTGGGGATTAGTCCTGGGGGTTAGTCCTGGGGATTAGTCCTGGGGGTTAGTCCTGGGGTTAGTCCTG
>NW_007726835.1:50451-57923 GCF_000696425.1 Galeopterus variegatus
CTGGGGGTTAGTCCTGGGGTTAGTCCTGGGGATTAGTCCTGGGGGTTAGTCCTGGGGTTAGTCCTGGGGGTTAGTCCTGGGGGTTAGTCCTGGGGATTAGTCCTGGGGGTTAGTCCTGGGGTTAGTCCTGGGGGTTAGTCCTGGGGATTAGTCCTGGGGGTTAGTCCTGGGGATTAGTCCTGGGGGTTAGTCCTGGGGATTAGTCCTGGGGGTTAGTCCTGGGGATTAGTCCTGGGGGTTAGTCCTGGGGATTAGTCCTGGGGGTTAGTCCTGGGTTAGTCCTGGGGATTAGTCCTGGGGGTTAGTCCTGGGGATTAGTCCTGGGGTTAGTCCTGGGGATTAGTCCTGGGGTTAGTCCCGGGGCTAGTCCTGGGGTTAGTCCTTGGGATTAGTCCTGGGGATTAGTCCTGGGGTTAGTCCTGGGGTTAGTCCTGGGGATTAGTCCTGGGGTTAGTCCCGGGGTTAGTCCGGGGGTTAGTCCTGGGGTTAGTCCTTGGGATTAGTCCTGGGGATTAGTCCCGGGGTTAGTCCGGGGGTTAGTCCTTGGGATTAGTCCTGGGGATTAGTCCTGGGGTTAGTCCTGGGGTTAGTCCTGGGGATTAGTCCTGGGGATTAGTCCCGGGGTTAGTCCGGGGGTTAGTCCTTGGGATTAGTCCTGGGGATTAGTCCTGGGGTTAGTCCTGGGGTTAGTCCTGGGGATTAGTCCTGGGGATTAGTCCCGGGGTTAGTCTTAATCCATTCTATTCTTGTTCCTTCCGCTGGACACAACCATAAAGGCACCCCTAACTGCAAAGGAGGTTGGGAAAGGTGGCCAAGTCCTCCCCCTGCTCCTCCCACCATGTGGCTCTGAGGGTTCCTGGGCCCTGTGACAGACTGACACTTTGAGAAGAAGCTTCTGGGGACGTGGACTCTGACTTGGAGCTGAGGGAAGGGCGTAAGGGACAGCAGTCCTCTGCATGGCAACTTGTGTAGAAACTACTCTCCAGGGAAAGACAACTTGGCTTGAATCAAACATTCTTATTAGCAGAATGCCCTGAACACAATGTTAAATTTATATCTAATTATTGATGAAACCCAAGTAATCCTCTTCTTGTGTCCCCACCCCTCCTAAAACCATGGCAATTGCAAACCCATCTGGAGCCCGTGAATCTGGGGCTGCCTAGTTCTCAGGCCGCCCCTCCCTGGCAGGCCCAGGCTCCAGGCCAGGCCAGGCTGCTTCTTAGAAAGGAGCTCCCATTCAGTGTGCAAGTGATTCAACATCGACCCCCTGTGCTTTCAGCGCGTGGTTGCTAAGCATTCACTATGAGTCATGCACTCTGCTAGGCACAAAGACAACTAAGACATGGTCCTTGCCCCTAGGAATGCACCGTCAGTGGGCCAACAGAGGCATCAACAGACCGTTTTAGCACCATATGGTGTGAGGCTAGAGGCAGGTCCAGGGTGCTGAGGGAGCCCAGAGGGGGAACACAGCCCTGTGCTTGGAGCTGGGTCTCTGCCATGTTCCTCTGGATCCCATTCCTGGCCTTATGAGCCTCCCAGTACTCTGTTTCCTCTAGACCCAGGTACTTCTCTAAATCCAGTACACCAGCCAGGCAGGGCCATGCTACGCACTGAACACCAGACTTGCCCAGTGCCAGCACCTGCCTGGGCTTCTGAAGATGGCACGCTCCCTCCCCTCATCAGTGGGATGCCCCCCTCATTACCCCACGCTGGACTCTGGGAGGGCGGTGCATATCAAATGGATCTTCCTGTCAGCACAGTCCCCAGCCTGTCCCAGCAGGTGTGTTGCATATCCCGTCAGCCCTGGGTGTGCTCCATATGGTCCAAGTGCACCTTCATCTGGCCTTTCCACTGTCCACAGCAGTTTGGAGTGGACTTAAATCTAGACATCCTCTAAAATCACTGAACAAGAAGGTGTTCTCTGTATGTGTGTCAAACTGATATTTCACCACATTGGAGTCTCTGCAGGTCACATTCCTGTTCTCAGGGGTCTTGGGGGTTCCTGCCTCAGGAAATAATGGGATATTCATAAACATAACAACCCTCGTGTAGAGCAGGAATCTCAGATCCTTCTGCCCCTTCCTGTGCATGTCCTGAGTCGGGTAATCAAAGGAAGATACAGGCAGCTTTATGCAAGGCAGACATAATTTATTCTTCAGATATGAGCTTCTCAGACATGCTTTATTCTCAGACACAAGCTCAGGCTCTTCTCCACTGACCCTCCGTGCTCTGCCCTCCTTCCGTGCTCCACCAACCAGCGGTTCAGAGCAGTTACCTTTACCCTCTTAGTACACAGCAGCGGCCACAAGCCAAGCATCACATAATTACAACCATCATGCTGAATCAGTAAATGGGCACACATGCGCAGTCACACTACCTTTATAACTTGTTTCTGGTGAATGTGCTGAATCTTGCCCATTTCATTTGTAGCAGATGTGAGGCGAGAGACCAAACCTTTTCTACTTTCCTTGCACCCTGGGTTTCGTACGTGTGCCCCCCTGGGATCTCAGCACTCGGAGAACTGGAGAAACGAAAGCCTCCGAAGCCCGCATGCAGCACGCTTTTCAGGGCTGGCCTGGCGCAGTGATTCCTCTTGTTCAGACCCCATTGAGCAACTGTACCGGGCCCTCTTCCTGATGCCCTTCCAGGACGTGCCACTTTGTCCCCCACCCGTCCCCCAGCTGGCGCCGCGTTCCTCCCGCTGGCTCAGCTGTACGCACTGGTCCGTCCTGGGAGTCGCGCGTCCTCCCCCACTCAGTCGTCGCGCGTCCTCCCCTGGCACCCACCGGAGATGACGGTATGTGTCCATGCCCTCCCGGTCCCCCATCCTTCCAGCGGGGAAAATCCTGTTTTTCAGGGTCCCTTGAGCACCGTCACGGGCACCAACCCCAGCGCTGAGCCCCAGCCCTTGCAGGGGAGCCCTGGGCCGCGTGCTCCCGCAGCCCAGTTAGTCACCTGGGACAGGCGTGCAGGTGGGAGGCGGGCTGCACCGCACGTTTCCTTGAGGAAGGCTGGGGCGGCTCAGGCACGGGGCTGGCCCGTTGCTAAGGAGGGCTCTTGGTACCCTGAAGAACAGCTTGGGGCCTGGATTCTCTGGCTCGGTGCTTGCCTGGTAGCCCCGCCCGTCTTTTTCCTTGCGGGTCCCCAGAGTCGAGGGTTCACCAACAGGGACATGGGAATCACTGTCATAAAACAGCTAGTGTCTTAACCAAGCATTTTGCATGTGTTTGTTTAACTCACACACCTGCCCTAAAAGGTAGCACTGCTGCTATTCCCATTTTACGGGTGAGGACACTGTTTAACTCAGAAGTAGGTTAAATAATTCTTCTGAAGTCACACAGCTAGATTCTGAAGTCACACAGGAAGCTGTGGCTCCCTAGCCAACCCGCTTAACCTCCACCCAGCCCACCTCAACCAAGAGCACAAGCCTGCCACCTTCCTTGCCTGGGGAGTCGAAGTGTGGGTTGTCCTCGCCACTGCAGCCCACAACAGCATTTCCCACGTGACATTTGTAAAACTGGGGTTAAAAAAGAGCCACAAACAGACATGAGGACTGCTTTTCTAGGCCATGCTTGCCTGCAGGAGGGTACTGTGCCCGGTGCAGAGGAGGGGACTTCCTCCCTTACCTTACTGCTTCTGCAGACCTGAGCTGAGGCCTCGAGTTGCAACCCTGGGAAACACAGGCCTGTTGGTTGGGAGCCTGGGCTGTGATGTCATACCTGAGTGTAAATCCCAGGTCCTCTCTATACTAGTTATGTGACCTTGGGCAAGTCTCTTAACCTCTCTAAACTGGTTTCCTCATCTGTAAAATGGGATTATAATAAAGTACCTATCTCATAGGGTTTTTAAATTTTATTTCTTAGAATTAAATAAGGCAAAGTTTGTAAAGTGCAAGACACGTGGCCCTTGAGAACTGTAGCTGCCAAAGGCCCCTCATTCATGGGGACAATACCCTCCAGTCCTTACACCCAATTCAGAATTTTCAGTAGAGATGCTAGTGAATCCTCTTTTTTATTTATAGCCACCCCCCCTCCCAGAGCTCTGGACTAAGCTCAGGAATGTGTTGGGGTAGGAGTGGGTGTCTGGGAACACTTAGAGGACATAACCACATCTGGAGGTCCCCACATTGTCCTTGAAGCAAGCTTTTCCAGATATACCCAGTCATATGTGGTGTGTACACAACTAACTCTCTCCTTCTGGAGCCCCCCACCGCATAATTACAATGAAATAAAATATTGAAAGGGAATAAATAATAAATAATACCAAGCTATTGAACCTACTAAGAGGATAAAATAACTGTCAAAGAAAATTATATAAAGCAGAAGAAATCAAAAAGTTTACATGCATACACACAGTTATGTGAAACAGAGAAATTAGTAATTTGAGAGGTTAGGTGATCAAAATTGTTGTCAGGCACTCGCACAGAGGAATCCAAGACCAACATTGGTTTTATAGCTCTTTTAATACTTATCAGCTCTTCTTGGTGTTACAGCTCTTTTTGATGGTACAGCTCTTCATTGCTTGCAAGCAAGGAGAGCACAAGCATTAGGCTCGTGTCTCCTGGAACAAAGGAAAGAGGCAGTCTTTATAGCCAAAATTCCCGCCCTCACTTTCCACCCAAGGTCCCATTCAGGTCCTGTTATGTAAATGAGGGATGTAGCCCTGCTAATTCCTATGGCTCTTTTAATACTTATCAGCTCTTCTTGGTGTTACAGCTCTTTTTGATGGTACAGCTCTTCATTGCTTGCAAGCAAGGAGAGCACAAGCATTAGGCTCGTGTCTCCTGGAACAAAGGAAAGAGGCAGTCTTTATAGCCAAAATTCCCGCCCTCACTTTCCACCCAAGGTCCCATTCAGGTCCTGTTATGTAAATGAGGGATGTAGCCCTGCTAATTCCTATGGGCTGATTATGGGACACAGTCCATTTGTCAGCTCTGGAGCCTAATTTGCATGGGTGCAGGAAGCAAGCTGGGTTGCAGAAGCTAACGCTCACGATTAAGACAGCCAAGCATAAAATTTCTAAAACAGTTTCTCCAGTGGAAGGGGGCAGATTTAACAATCAGAAAATGCTCAGCATTCCCCACTACAAAATCAGAGATAATATACATATTAGGTTAATGGAAAGAAAAATAGTCAGATTAGGTAATATTATTAACTCAGGAAACATTTAAAGGAATAAAGTAGAACTGTGTTTATATTGAGACCAGTTATTAAAACAGCACTTGAACAAGGGGAAAAACATAAATGAAAAACACAAGCAGTGGTAGTTTAGAGTCCAAGGGTTCACTCTCCCTTCCAGGCACAGCAAAAATGTTTCTTGAGGTTGAAGGAAGAGGGTCTGGTTGCCCCTTTCTGTGTGCTGGGTCTAGGGGGCGCCCAAGGGCACAGGACCTGGGTGGCTCTGACCAAGGGATCTAAGTATTCAAGGAAGACTTCTGGCACCTGCCCCAGCTGCCCCATTGCTTCCCTGTTGTGTAGGGATTTAGAGGCTAGCTGTAGAAGAACTTTTCCTGCAAGCAGAAATGGCCCCATGAGGCCTAATTGACTTCAACAGGTCACGTTCACATTCACAAAATCGACAGCAGTAAACAGTCTATTCAGTTGTTCATTCAACAAGCACACACCAACTGCCCGTTTGCCTGGCACTGAAGCCCACATTTAGAACAGAGGATGGTTGAGATGGATTTGGGTTACAAGCTGGATAAATGGTTCATGACAGTGAGCAGGGATCAAGGGAAGGAGCCTCTCACCCCAGAAGCCCACTTTTCAGAGTGGGAAATGTGGTCAGTGGTGGGCAGGTGCACTTAAGAGATGTCCCTTGATTAAACTGGACATTGCTTGTGCCTCTGCAGTATCGGCAAACTGAACAAGGTGCAGCACCAGCCTAGAGTCAAATGGTCACTGTGAGTGACTCTCAGCTCGCATGGCTGACTGAGCTTTCTAAGGACACATGTGATATCCCTGTATGAGGGGTCTTCAAAAAGGTCAAGGGAAAATTCTTATTATCTTTTGATTTGATTTTTCCATGAACTTTTTGAAGTACCCTTATGTTACATTCAGATCACAGTCCTGGTCTCCTGCTCAAAATGCATTGCTACAGAGGTGAGGAGAACAACTTTCCTTTCTCTTAAGGGAACAGAACTAGCATTAATAGGGCATCTCCTATGGGTGTAGGACAGGCCTAAGTGCTTTATACATATGAAGCAGGATAAAATTTTTAGCTATTAATTTGTGCTTTTCAGAAAGGAACAGCAGTGTGGGTCCCAGACTGTCCAGACATCCTCAGTCACGGGGGTGGCTCAGCCATGGTGAAGCTGGCAGACCTGAGATGACCCTAAGGACTGGGAAAATGGAAGTCTTAGTAGTGTGCAGTGCAGGCAGGCCCAATGCAAGACCCGGCTCTTTGATCTTTCTCCAAAGTGTGTGTGTGTGTTGTGGGAACAACCCTGAAAATAGATAAGGTGGAATTTCTCCCTTACACAACAGGGTGAGTGCTCAGAGTCAAGATTAAGTCGATTTTCATGTTGCCAAGGCAGTGGAGTAACTAGAACTCTCATACACTGCTGGTAGGAGTAGAAAACGATACAGCTTCTCTGCAAAAGAGCTAGCAGTCAATGGTAGCAGAATTTGCTGCTCCAAAATTTGCCACTTTAACATAAGGATTATTTTGAGAAAAAGCAGATACAAGAAAAGCTCTCCATTCTCCACCCATTTGCCTAAAAGCAGGATATAAATTTGTAATGGTGTCCCCTCCCCTCTCTACCAGGAAGAACAGAAGTTAATCACTGGAGACATCTCTAGACCAGAGGAACCTACACAAGAAATTTTACTATGTAGGCCTTACCTACCTTCCGCTTCCTGTATATTTGCCTTCCCACAATTTGCCACCCCTAGAAGCTCAAAGTCCCTTTTCTTCGTCTTGTCACTTCTCTAAAGTTCATTATCCTATTTTAAGATGCTGTGTAAGCCCTAGTTTTAACCACCCCTTTGAGTGATCCATCACTGAGTTCTCTGCTGAGTGCTGCATGTGGATACGTGATGCACATTTTTTTTTTCTTGTTAGTCCATCTTTTAGCTAACTTACAGAGCCACAGCCAGAGAACCTAGGAGGGTAGAGGGAAAATAGTTTTTCCTCCCCTATGCAGTTTCTTATAAAGTTAAACATACACTAATCTTACCAAATGACGCAGCAATCCCACTCCTAGGCATTTACCCAAAAGAAAGAACATATGTCCATACAAAGACTTGTTCGTGAATGTTCATAGCAACTTTACCCATAATGGCCCCAAAATGGAAAAAATACCAAATCTACCAACAGGAGAATGACGAAGCAAATTGTAGTATTTACACAGAATACTACTCGGCGATGACAGAGTGAACTACTGATACATGCAGCAACATGGGTGAAGTTCACAGACATTATCCTGACTGAAATTCCATTAAAATAAAATTCTTTTTTTTTTTTTTTTTTTT
>NW_007726835.1:58725-75937 GCF_000696425.1 Galeopterus variegatus
TTTTGTCCTTTTTGAGACTGGCTGCACCGCGCTCAGCCAGTGAGCGCTGTGAGCGCACCGGTCATCCCTATATAGGATCCGAACCCGCAGCGGGAGCACCGCTGCTCTCCCGAGTGCTCCACGGGCTCGGCCCAAAATTCTAGAAAACTAATCTATAGCAACAGAAAGTAGATCAGTGGTTGCCTGAAGCTGGGATGCGGGGAGGGACCGACTGCAAAGGGCAGTTTTTGGGTGTTGATAATGTTCTATAGCCTAATTGTGGTGGTGGTTACACTGGTGTGTACATTTTTGCAAGACCGATTGAACTGTACACTTAAAATAGGTGCATTTTATTATGCACAAACCTTAAAACATTTAAGTTGATTTAGAGAAATTAAAGAGATGCAATGTTTCTTGCACTCTGGAGTTTGTGGACTGCATCATATTCACAACAAAGATTATTTTATCGAACCGTTATAATATTTTAAAATAGCTATTATTACCTTCACCGTGCAGATAAGGAGTCAAGGCTCAGAGAAANACCCGGGGCCTTGGTGTTATCAGCACCGCACTCTACCGAGTGAGCCATGGGCCGGCCCAAACCGTTATATTTTAAAATAGCTATTATTACCTTCACCGTGCAGATAAGGAGTCAAGGCTCAGAGAAAATCACTCAAGTTGGCCCCAGGGCTCCTTCCACCGTGCAGCTCAGATGCTCACTGGGGCATTGCGGCAGCAATGCACATCTCTAACCAAGGCTCCAGACAGCGTTAGCAGTTCACCTTGCAAAAGAACCCCTTCCTATTCTCGGGGCTGCTGGGTGGGAAATGCAGGTGTGGGAAATGCAGCTTCCACTTCATGGATACAGATCCAGCTGGTCTGGAAGAAAAGGTGCAGATTGTAGGACAGAGAAAGTTGTAAGTAAGAGTTTATTATAGCTGGTAGAAATGGCATTCCCACCTTGGGGAATGGGAAAAGATGCCACGGGGAGTTTCCCTCAACCATTTGCTTCCTGTAGCTAATGCAAACCAAGTGTTTGTTCCTGGGTCACTTAGGAAGCCTTCTGTTTTTTGTTCCTTTGACCCAAGTTTGGATTTCCTGGCACAGCTACCAAGGAAACTCATGTCCTGGGGAGCCAGGGCTGTCCTCTCATCCTCATCCTTGGCTCTGTGTCTTGCCCATGGCACCNGCTCAGATGCTCACTGGGGCATTGCGGCAGCAATGCACATCTCTAACCAAGGCTCCAGACAGCGTTAGCAGTTCACCTTGCAAAAGAACCCCTTCCTATTCTCGGGGCTGCTGGGTGGGAAATGCAGGTGTGGGAAATGCAGCTTCCACTTCATGGATACAGATCCAGCTGGTCTGGAAGAAAAGGTGCAGATTGTAGGACAGAGAAAGTTGTAAGTAAGAGTTTATTATAGCTGGTAGAAATGGCATTCCCACCTTGGGGAATGGGAAAAGATGCCACGGGGAGTTTCCCTCAACCATTTGCTTCCTGTAGCTAATGCAAACCAAGTGTTTGTTCCTGGGTCACTTAGGAAGCCTTCTGTTTTTTGTTCCTTTGACCCAAGTTTGGATTTCCTGGCACAGCTACCAAGGAAACTCATGTCCTGGGGAGCCAGGGCTGTCCTCTCATCCTCATCCTTGGCCCTGTGTCTTGCCCATGGCACCTCATTCATTCATTCATTCATTCATTCATGTATTCAGGGTCTCTATGTACCAGACAAACTACTAGGTAGGAGATAGGGTCCAAAGAGAATAATTATAGCAAATACTACTAATAATAACCATAACGCCTACCATTTTCTGAGAGGTTCTGCGGTCCTGTAATGGGGTGAGTGCTTTGAGACTTTGGCATAGTCCCTGCTCAAAGTCTGTAGGAATTTCAACCTGCAGGTGCCAAGTGTTGCCCTCAGGGAGATGCTGTGCCTGACCCTGGGGTGATGCTGCCTCGCCTCTCAGCGACCTCCCTCCACCCTCCCCGCACTTCTGTGTTTCTCTCTGTTCCCAGTGGGAAGCGCAGGGCTTAGCTGGGCCCTTAATTCAAGACACTTGAACAAGAGGCTTGCGTGAATGGCCAAACAGAAAGGTCACTGGCAGGGGCAGTATTTTCCAGGCCAGGATTGTCAGGCTCTCTTCTGTCCCCAGAGAGCGGTCCTGGAAGGCCCTGGCACAAACGGGCTCTGCCACTGGGATGAAGTCATCTGAGACTATCACTGTACTAGAGAATATTGTGGCAGGACATTATTGTTGAAGCATTAACAATTTTTTCCTTCTTTCCCTTTTGCACATGCAGTCAGAGAGGCTGTTTGCCCTTTCCTGAGGGATGGGTGTGAAGGGGCGGAGGGCAGAAATAAAGAGAGTCTTCCAGCCTTTGTTTCCAAAAACTCAGCCCTCAGGGGAACAGAGAGGGCTCTGGACATAAACAGGATGTTGGATGCTGGGAAAGGGAGAGAGCGCAAGTGAGTTGTTTTGGGTTCCCCAGAGAGAGTGCCCTCGTCTTATTTGGGGAGTCAGAGCTGGGATGGGGAACTCTGAGATAATAATAAAGAACTTGTTGGGGGCCAACACCCCTCAACCTTATGCTTTTCAGTGACCCGAGCTTGAATCACTGCACTGCGGTCTTGAGCAAGATATCCCACCCCTCTGAGCCACAGCTTTGTCCCTGTAAAATGGGGACAACAACAGACTCTCTCAGGTGGCGGCAGAGAATGGTCTAGCAAAGCCTGGCCCGCACACGCCAGCTCCTCTCCCCCCGCCCCCAGGCCCCAGGGGTCTAGCCCAGCCTGCCTTCTGCTACCCTGCTGCCCCAGCAGCCAGCCCCAGGCACGGGCTCCTTCCCTTCCCTCTCTGCTTATTAATCACCTGACCCACCTTGCTCTACACCAAGTTGCAGAAGGACAGGGATCTTTTTTGCTTTATTCAGGTTGCAACCCCAGCACCTCACACAGTGGCTGGCAGGCAGCAGGCACTGAATAAATATTTGTTTAGTAAAATTTGTCAGTTGGGGTAGCAAAGAGGAGAGCGGTGACCAAGGAAGAATGACCAGAAGACGACCAGGCAGGAAACTTTCCACCTGCAGGCCGTGGGCTCAGCTGTCCTGAGCAGCCATGCAGCCCGGGGTGCTGCTGCTGCCCCTCTGCACAGCAGGTAAGGGCCCTGTCTGGGCCTGGAGGAGGCCGCCGGCTCTGCGCAGCTCCGGAGTGAGGGAAGGGCACCTCTCCCCTGAGGGTCCCAGATTGTCAGGTTGGAAGGGAGACAAAGTGGGAAGTAATGAACGTTTCTCAAGAACGGTGGGAGAAGGAAGCGTGGCCGGCTGAGCTCCCCTGCCTTTGCCCCTCACCCCTGCCTTCACCAATCCTAGCGTTGGCTGCTCTGCAGTGTAATTTCACCCATCCCTGTCTTCCCTAAGCATCTGACCCACAAATACTTAGCCAGGGCCTCATAGGGAGCAGTCAGAAGGAGCCCCTGGCTGCACTGAGCTTACGTTCTATTCCGGTGGGGGTTGAAGAAGACGATCACCAAGATAGTAACAGAATTATGTGACACAGCGAGGAAGGAAATCATCAGGGTGCCGAGAAGGAAGGAGTCAAGGGAGAGACATTGCAGGGAGTCTTCAGGTGGGTGGGCACGTTGCTCTGAGGAAGGGAGATTTGGGTTGAGCCTGAAGAACAGAAAGGAACAGCAAAGAATAGAGCCAGAAAAAGGCCCCGGCCACAGCCCAGGGCGGGGGTGGACTCTGTGGTGGGTGAACCGAGAGGCAAGAGCAGGTGCAGGCGGCCTTAGCTGTGGTTGGGGCCTGCGTGGTAAACCCGCCGCCATCCTGGGAGTGAGAAGGTGAATGTCTAGAAAGGCCTCTGGCTGTAGAGTGGGGACGTGTTGAGCCAACCACCGGTAGCAGCATTAGGACGTGTAGCGCCCAGCGAGAGGATGGTGACTTGGGCCGGGGCAGTTGTGGGCACGGTAAATGGGAAGTTCAAGGTCCACGCTGGTCTTAGGACCCACAGGATCTGCTGATAGGACGCTGAGAGTGAGGGAAAGGGACCAGCAGTGACTCCTGGGAAGGGGCTCGGAGGCTGGCAGGAGGGCACCACGTGATGAGCTAGGAGGGCTGGGCAGGTCGAGTCAGTGAGCTGCCAGGGGGCCGGGAGCGCAGGGCCAGCTGGGGTGCAGGCTTTTCAAACTGCCGCTTGTAACCCGTTAGATCCTGAAATCAAGTCAATGCGCCACAGCCAGTCATAAAAAAAAAAAGAATAGGATTCTTAAAAATTATAATGAATCACATATGGCAAGGAAGAGTAATTTTTTTCTATCCCCTCTTTCCGGCACAGGGATCCTCCAGCTTTTGTCCATGACACGCAGCATCTGCAGCTCGGGTGGGGGTGAGAAACTTCGTCCTTTTGGGCATGGTCCTCAGTCCGTTCCCTGTCGTCCCACGATGGGCACTTTCTTGCCACTCTGTATGCCCATTTCTCTCTAAGGGCAATGACTTGAAGCCTGTGCTTTGTAGCCCAGGACCCCCAATATCCCAGCACCAAGCCCTTCATTCCTCTCCGCCACCCAGCACAGACAGGACCTGGGCAGAGTAGGGTGTCCTGGGCCAGCCTGTTTTGCTGGGAGCCCCACAAAGGGAAGGAGGGGAGGAAGTGAGCACTGAAATCCTGGGATTTGGGGCAGGTTCCCGGGAGAAGTTTGTTCATTCCTTCCTTTTCAACACATTGAGCCCTGATGATGTGTCTGGCACCGTGCTGGGCACTGGGGATACAATGATGAATAAGGCTTGTTCTTTGCTCCCAAGTTGTCTAAACGTGGTGGTGGAGACAGACATGCAAAAAGGTCCTTTCCCTGGGAGGTTTTTAAAAATTCTGAAGCTAGTTCTAGCAACAGCAGTTCAGATCCCTGCTCTGGGGGTGGGGTGGGGGAGGTCTGGGCATCAGCATATTTGAAGAGCTCCTTAGCTGATTCTAATGTGCAGCCCCAGTCCCAAGCTACGACCAAGGGCCTGGACCTGGGAGCCCCACCCAGGGTTCTTAGGTCCTGCCTCTACCTCTTCCCACTGGGTGGCCCTGGCCAAGTCACTAAACTCTCTGAGACTTGGTTTCCTCAATGTAAATCAGGCATAGTGATGTCTGTCTTAGGGAGTGGTTGGAAGGATTCGATGAGCTGATGGCACATCACACATGCTCGGTTAACAGTAGCTACTGCTGTCAAGCACTGACAGAGGTGCACTGCAGCACGTAGGAAGGGCGCCCAACCCAGAGTGGGGCAGACAGGGAGGCGTTAGCTGGGCAAAGGGAAGGGGGAGACGAGGCGATGGGCGCACAGGGGACAGAGGGAGCGGTTGGGAGGCCAGCCCTTCCAGGCCAAGGGGGCCGCTGTGCAAAGGCTGGGAGGCAGAGCTGGGCCAGCTGGGGGGCCCGTGGGCAGGGGCGGAGCGGGAGAGGAGAGGCTGGGGAGGCCACCGCGGTGTGGCCCAAAGCTCTTCAGGGACTAGTAGGGGTGGCAGGGGGGTTGGCTGTGCGGTGACAGTTTCTGGCGCTCCAGCCTCAGAGCAGGTGAGCCACGGCAAGACCTTCTCGCGGGTGGAGGTGGCGCTGAGCTGGAGGGACGCCGTGCAGTACTGCCGGCGACAGCACACGGACCTGGCCGAGCTGCAGAGCGACAGCAGTCTGCACGGCCTGAGGGCGCTGCACTCGCTCGCGAACGGGACCCCGGCCTGGATCGGCCTCTTCTTCGACCCGCGCATTCCCGGCCTGAGCTGGTCCAGCGGCTCCAACTTCACCAGCCCCGAGTGGAGCCAGGTGCCCTTCTTCAAGGAGGGCCTGTGCGCCACGCTCTTCACTTCGCTCAACTTTACCCCCAGCCTGGGGGCCGCCTCCTGCACAGAGCAGAAGCCCTTCATCTGCTACTACAGTGAGAGAGAGAGAGGGAGGGAGGGAAAGTAAAATCTGGAATGTTCCACCATGTCTCATCTTTTGCCAATTAAGGATTTGGCCGGGGGTGGGGGGAGCAAAAGGGAAAGACAGGCATGGATCCATTTGCACCTATGCAGAAACAGCAGAATTCCATCTCTCTCCTCCTCATAAAGCACAGGGTATGGTTTAATGTCTCACCGGGGGCGGGCGAGAGTGGAACAGCTGCTCTGGGAGGCCCCTGCTTCCTGGGAAGTGGAGGGTGGGATGCACTCCTTTGGGCATCTTTGCGGGAACCCCATACTCGATGCCCACAAGCCTGGCTGTTGGGGAATAGCCTCCCTATCCTTGTGCACCAGCTGGTCCCTCTCTGCCCCTGGCTGCCTGTGTCACTGTCCCTTGTCTTCTTGGTGCTGAGAGATCACCCCAGGGCATGGTTATAGTATGGACAGCATTTTCCTGATAAAAAGTGCCAGTTTCTGCTTTTCAGACTGTCAGCAAAGACTCGGTCCAACTCTGTACCTGATGTGTCCCAAGTCACAGCTACACTGTGCCTGTGACAGGACCTTGAAACATAGCCTGTGGTGGCCTAGGTTTGAACTCTGGGTTCCCAGTGGAGTAAAGAGATTTCCAGGGGTGGTGAGTGTGCCAGCGGGGGTGGGAATCGTGGGGCCTTCTCCTGCCCTGTCTGTTGTCTTAGTCTCCACCAAGACATATCCTGAGCCCACACACTTCTCTCCAGTTCTGTGCCTCCACTGCCAAGTCCCCACCGTCTCTCCTGGGGGTCTGCCCTCACCCTGCTACATTCTTTTCTCTACACAGAGCTAGCTTTAAAAAATGTAAATCTGATGATTTCCCGTAAACGTATGCAGCAGGCTCTCTCAGCACTTAGAATCCATGCTTCTGGCAGCCAGCCAAGCCCTGCCTGATCTCTTGGCCTCATCGCCTGTCCCTCCCCACAGCCACGCTGACTTCTTTCTGCTCTCCAAGCACATGCAGCTCTCCCGGGCTGCCCCTCTACACCTCTTTGCAGGGCTGGCTCCTGCTTGTCTCATTTCCACTGTTTCCCCAGGGTGCAGAATAGTGTCTGCCACACCATAGGGTTTCAGTATACAAGTATATTTACTTGTCCCAGCTTCGACTTGGCAGCTCCTAGTGCCTTTGGAGGATCCTGGGCATCCCTACCCCTGTCCCATTACTTGTGGTCTGTTTCCGTTTTACAGACCCTGCCGTAGGGCACCGCATCTCCACGGAGCCTTCTCTCAGCCTGACCACCTCTCCAGGACCAGGTACACATCTACTCCGCCTTCCCTTTACTGGGCATTTAGCTTCTTTTGCCTTGGACTTATCCACCTGGAACAGTCAGCAAGATCACTCCCCCTGAGTCCCCTCTGCTCCCCCTACCCCTACCTGGCTGTCCCCAGACTGAAACCCGTGGAGATGAACAATGTCTTTACTATTCTGATGGGAGGAAACTTCATTTACTTGCATCCCAGCTCTTCCTCTGGGGACGGGGCTGGGCAGGACCTCCTCACAGCCCAGGTACCTGCCCATCCATTCAGAGAGGGGGAGTTTTCTCTCACATTTTCTCCTCTGGATATTACTGCCCTGGTATTTATTTTTTAAAAGTTTCTTCACATCTGGCATAGAGAAATTCTATGACAAAGGAAATATACTCAGCCAATCTGCTTTGTAGAGTTGGTTTTCTGCACGCTAAATAGTATGCGGTTGCAGAGTGGAAATGGCACGGCTTCCAAGGCAGAGACCTGTGTTTGAGTGTCACCTTGCTTCTTAATATGGCATGAGTTTGGGAAGTCATCAACTCCCCGAGCCTCCTTTACCTCACCTGTGAAATAAAGTTAATAATATCTACTTCTTAGGATTACAGTGAGGGTTTAAAAAGATGATGTGGGCCACACGCATAGCTCAGGGCTGGCACATACTAGGTGCTTAATAAAGGGTAACTTTAAAAAATCAGTTTAGATAGGGAAAGTGTTACAGAAATATTAGGCAAATCTTGATGGGCTTATGTGAACAGGTGTGTATCAGAGAGTGTGGGAGGCCCTATTTGAATCTGAGGACGTGACTCCCTGTTCTGCAAACAGCAGTGTTTCCTTCATCCAGGCCTCTGGAATCAATACCCAGGTGAAGCCCCTGTAGCTCACATCCTTCCCAAACTTGCATTGTTTGGAATCACAGATGCATGGGCTTCTGGAAGGCTGCAGAGGAGACAGCCCTGGCCAGTTGTGGAGCCCAACCTACTCTAGCCTCGGGCAGGGACTGGAGCTGGTGTTGTGGGAGGCCGGCATCTTAGTCTGGGCCTGCTCTGCCTCCTTCCACCAGATCTGTCCCTCCCCAGGCTCACTTCTTCTCCCTGCTCTCCAGACATTGTGAGCCCAGGAACATCACACACTTCCTCTATTCTGCCTCAGCCCTGAGCCTCCTGACAAGCCAGCACAGCAGGCACAGCCCCCGGAAGTCACAAATGCGGGTGGCTCCAAACCAGGATTCTCCTGTTTCCCTCATGATCTCTCCCCAAATTGTAACTACCATTTTATTACGTGCTTATTATTTGCATGCACTGTGCTAACCCATTTATATACATGGTCCCATGTAATCCCAACCTTAGGTACTATTATTATTCCCACTGTACAGGTGAAGAAATTGAGACAAACGTAACTTGTAAGGCCATATAGCCACAGGGAGAACTCTTAACCCCACTTTCCCTAATGTTTCCCCCCAGCTGCTGCTGTGATATATCAACCATTCTCCCAACCTGGTATTTAGTCTGCCTATAAAATTGTGGTTTTACTCAAACCTAACATGCAAGAACCAGATACAGGAGCCTGATTCAGACCAGAACTCTGTCCCCAGGGGCAATGAGGGTGGGGCTTTCAGAAATCCGGGACCTCAGGCCATGTTCTTTGCCCTCAGCTATGGTCCAGATTGGTGGACAGAACTTCCTGCGACTTGACCAAGTGATGACATGGTCCTCGGCCCTGCTGTACTGTTGCAGTCACCACACAGACCTGGCTGACCTTCAGATGGTGACTGACGAGGCAGGCGTGGAGGCCTTGAAGTCCATCGTGAGTGAGACCTGGTGGACAGAACTTCCTGCGACTTGACCAAGTGATGACATGGTCCTCGGCCCTGCTGTACTATTGCAGTCACCACACAGACCTGGCTGACCTTCAGATGGTGACTGACGAGGCAGGCGTGGAGGCCTTGAAGTCCATCATGAGTGAGACTGAGGCCTGGATTGGCCTCTACTTCAACACGAAGTCTGGGTCTCTGAGCTGGTCCAGTGACTTGGGTGCCAGCGTCCCCACCTGGCTGCAGGTGCCTGTGTTGGGGAGAGGACTGTGTGCAGGACTCCGCACCTACGCGTGCTACTCCCCCTGAGTTTACTCAGTGGACTGCTCCTCCCTGCAACCCTTCATCTGCTTCGATGGTACGTGAGAGTCCGCTCCTGCTGGCTTTGGCTTTGGAGGCTAGAGTGAGATGGAAAATGGGCTTCCTTTGCAGCAGGAGACACTGAGGATAGATCTAGGGAAGTACTTCTAGACTCTGAGGGTATCTGCATTATGGAGCAGGCTCCAGAGACCCTCATACTATAAACGCGTGAGGAAGTTGTGTGATTCTAATTCTGGGGATCTTTAAAGAATGGAATGGACCCCATCCAGCCTTAGGGCACTAGCAATTAGTAACAGCAATTGCTTATTGGACAATGAAATTAAGAACCTAGGCTTTGTAATCAGACAGGCTCTACCACTTGCTAGACATAAGGTGGGCTGCACCTCTGAGTGGCCTTTTCCTCATCTGGAAAATATATCCAACAAAATGAGATTGAGGATATACCCACCTTGCAGGTTGGCTTTGAAGGCTGAGTGAGAATGAGTGTAAAGAACCTGGCAGAGACGCTGGCACAGAGTAAGCACCCGGCAGCTGACAGCTTTGTCGTCGTGGACACTGAACGGGCAGGAACCACCCGCGTGCCCGCCCACCGCATCTCGGGCCTGATGCGCCTCCTTGGCAACAGGCTTTCCCTGCCCCTCCCTTTTCCTCTCTGCCCTTCCTTCCTCTCCTCTTCTCTTCCCGTCTCTCTCCCTCCCGGCCTCCCTCTCTTTCTTTTTTGTAACAGCTTCTTCGAGATATAATTCACATACCTTACAATTCCCCCCTTTAAAGTGTACGTACAGTTCCGTGATTTTTAGTACATTCACAGGGTTTCATCCATCAGCACTATCTAATTTGAGGACATTTTCATCACCCCACGAGGAAACTTCTTACCTGTTAGCAGTCACTCTGTACTCTGCCCCTGGCAACCACCAATCTACCTTCTGTCTCTGGATTTGCCTGTTCTTGGCTGTTTCTTTTTGTGTTTTGGATTTGATGAGAAGCATGATCCTTTGCAGTAGAACAGCTCTTCCTCCCTTGAAGAGCTGTCCTGAGGATGAAAGTGACTGGCAGGTGGCAGGTGTGCAATAAGTGCACCCTCCTGGCGTGGTCACTGTTGACGGGAGCTGCTCCGTCAGTGCCTGGTGTGTCCTCTCAGGGCCGACAGCCCGTTAGGTGTGGCAGATGCTGCCCTCACACTCCTGTGTTTTCTTGCAGACCCCTCCATTGGACACCGGGAGTCGGCAGAGTTGCCTCCGCTCTTTCGCGCTTCCTTCTTAGAAGTTATTCCCTCCTCAGAAGTTAGTGTGGAGACAACTCCCAGGCCAAGTATAGGTGCTTTGAGCCTGTTCTTGGCTGGGTTTGGGGTCTCCAGGGCCTGGGGAAGTGGAGAGGGTGGCCTGCATGCAGCAGCCCAGGGTAGGCCCCATGGGACCCTCCCAGAAGGGCCAGTGTGTGGCTAGAAAGGGGCGAGCCAACTAGGTGGCAGTTGAGGGCCGCTTATGCAGAGGAGGGTTTCCGTCAGCTCCCCACCCTGTTGGGCCAGTCAGGGGTGGGAGGAGGACTTGGTCACCATAAACGTCCCTTCTCCTTGGACTGGGGCACTGAGCTTACAGCTCCAGGACCAGGTGACCCAGGAGAGGCTGTGCAGTTGCTCAGGTGAGGTGGTGAGGGCCTGGCTTGGGAGACCGGGGACGACAACTGAGCAGTGCTCGTGAAGAAGAGGCCTCAGAGAGGCCTTTGAGGGTCAGCATCCAGAGGCATGAGCTGTTGGAACGCTGTGTGGGGAGATGGCTGGGAGTGACAGTGATGGCATTCCTACAGCACTTTTAAATTCCAGAAATATCTTCACAGCTGTCACCTCATTTTGCTTCCCAAGAGTTCTGAAGCTAACTAGGATAATTGAGGGCAAAATCACAGTTCTGCTGGCCTCCTTACAGACTCCTACATCACACAAAGGTATTATTGCCATTTTTTTGAGGACACAGAGAAGTTGGGGGACTTGCTCAAGGTCGGACAGAGCTTCATTAATTCACTCATTACAAAATGTTGATGGAGTCTCTGGGCTATCTGAGGCACCGCCAGCGGTCAGGATTCTGGGGACACAAAGAAAAGGCAGGTCCTGTTCTGAAGGAGCTCACGGCCAGCTGGGAGGAGGCTGGGGCTTAGTGTAGTCACAGGCTTGGTGGGGACACTTAGAAGGGGAGCATCCCAGCCCCTGTAATTCTCAAGAGGATTTCCTGGAGGAGGTGATTTCATAAATGTTTTGAAGGATGAGGAAGATTTAGCTGCAAAGCGGAGTGGCGGTGGGTGGGTGGAATAATTCTCAAGAGGATTTCCTGGAGGAGGTGATTTCATAAATGTTTTGAAGGATGAGGAAGACTTAGCTGCAAAGCGGAGTGGAGGTGGGTGGGTGGAGGAGTGCAGGTAGAAGGAGCTGTCGGTGGGGTGGGGACGCTTAGCTCGAGAGGTGGAGGCGCCGATCCCGCAGGCCCTCTGGGAGCGCTAAGGAGGGTGGCTCTCACCCTGAGACCTGTGACCGGTCGGATTCAGCTCAGAAGCTGGGTGTCCGGGGATGCCTGTCTTCTTCCCATCTAAGGCCTAACCTGCCACCCGCCTGGCTGCTCCAGGTGACTGGCCCCCTGGGCTGTCCCTGTCGGGTTCGGCTGCAGTGGGTGGACAGGGCCAGGCGCGGAAGGGGCGCAGGGCCCCGGGAGCCACGGCACAATTGCTTCCAAAATTTACTGCTCCCAGTTTACACTCTCACCAGCAGTGTATGAGAGTTTCTGTGCTCTCATCCTTATCAGTAGTTGGTATTATCAGAATTGTTAACTTTTGCCAATAGGAAGGGAGTAGAGTTGTTTCTCACTGTGGTGTAAGGGCGGCACCGTGTCCTCCGGCCAACCCTACGTTCCCGAGGAAGGGCCCAGGCCCCCCAGGGCACTGCCCCACCGCCCCTGGGAGGCGTCCCCCGACCCCGCGCCCTCAGCGTCCCAGCCACCGAGCCCCGCCGGTCCTGCCCCTCCAGGGAGCTTCTCTGTCCCCCCAGGAAGTGGCCGGGGCTCTTCTGGTCTCAGCCTCGAGCCCTGCTGCAGTCCCCGCGCTCCCGGGTGGCCGTGACTCCGCGGGAGGCAGCAGCGAGCCCCCTCGCTCGGCAGCGCCACGCCTCGGCTGCTCCCGGCATAGCAGCGCCCCCCGGGTCCGCCAAATGCAGCCGGTCTCGGGCTTCTGAGGCCCCAGGGAGCTCTCCCGGGACCCAAGAAAGCACCTGGGAGTCTGCAGGCTCAGGCTTAGGGAGCCTAGCTGTGTCCCTGGGCCCCTGCATCCGCAGCCTCGAACCAGGCCGCCCGCCCGGGGACAGCTGGGAACTTGCCAGGGCCGAGACAGGTGCCCGCCCCAGCAGGTGGAGGTTGGGGGACTCCACCTCGCCCCGAGCCGCACCTTGGGGAGCTCCTTCCTCGGGGAGACCAGGCCCGGGCTTCCAAGCCCAGAGTACCGGGGGGCATAGTCTCCCGCCCCTGGCTGCATTCCAGGCCACTCTACAGGAGGTCCTTTCGGACCTTAGCCAGTTCACTCGCCCATTCTTCCTGGATAATTTAGGATGGAGATGTGAGTGGAACGGGGGGAATCAGGGAGAGAAACTATTTTGGCTGTAAGTGCAAGAGTCTGACGGCTAAGGTTGGAATACTGGCTCTACTATTTACTGTGTGGCCTTATGCAGGTTTCCTGACCTCTCTGAACCTTATTTTTCTCATCTTTAAAATGCAGAAAATACCAACATCATAAGGTACCTCTCAGTACCTGACATCTGGCAGACACTCAGTAAGTGGTAGTTATTACCATTTTAACCTCAATTCACTAGTGAAATGTTTAGTGACCCATTCTTTCTCTCACCTCTCCTTAACCTTACTTAGTAGGTGAGGTTGGCCTCATTCTTATTTTATTAATTATAAATGCTTACGAATGACACAATTATGAATTATTGCTATTGCAGAATCTCACAGGCAGGGACTGTTTTAGACTTCTTTGTATGTCTCCCAGGCCTAGAATAGTGTTTTGCACATTGACAGATGATTTAATTCAACAATCATTTCCTGAGTACCTGTTCTGAACAAGGCACTGAATTATGGATACCAAGATGAGCGGGATTTAAAAGAGCATAGTCTAATAGGGACTAACTGAGATGATAACCAGGGCAGTTTGACAAGTGCTGCACTAGAACGGTGAACCAAGTGCAGTGGCAGGAAAGTGATTCATTCATTCTGCCTGGAAGGTGGTAATTGGACAAAAGGTGTAATGGAGGATTTCACTGGGCAGCAAAGACTAGAAAGGTCTTCCTGGGAGAGGGGACAGCATGAGCAAAGACAGACGTCAAAGTGCGTGGTTTGAGAATGACAAGCAATCTGATGTGACTGGGGTACAGGTCACATATTGGGTAAGGAAGTGTCAGGGGATTAGGAGACAGAAGTGAACTGAGGCCGAAATCTGAAGGCCTTAATCCTGCAGTCAGTGGAGCAAGCCATCAGAGGTTTTTAGCAAGTGAGCAAAATGCTCAGATCTGTCATTTCCAGAAGTAGGGAGGTTATAATGACATGGGACAATGCTTGTATTAGAATGCTAAATGAAAAAAAGCGTGATTCAACATCATATATATAATACAGTCACAACAATGTTGATGCATCAGCCCATGCTTAGAAAAAAACATCGGAAAGAAATGTGTGAAAATGTTAACAGTGGTATATTGAGGTGATGAGAATGAGTGTCCCACCTTCTGTATTTCTGAATTTTACAAATTTATTCATTTCATTTAAAAAACTTACAATGCTTTGGGTGAGAAGAGGGCCTTTGGAGAGGAGGTGGAACTGAGGCCTGTTCTGGAGCAGTGGGGTGAGGAGGGACATGAGAGAATTGATTTTACATCAGTCACATGTGACATTAATTGCAGAATACCAATACAAACACACTATTAAAAATGCTCAGCTCTGTTCATTGCAAAGGAATGCAAATTTAGAAAAGATGCATTTTTAAAATGTATTTTTTACTTACCAGTTTTTTTGGCAAAGACTCGAAAGGGTGATAATGCTGATGAGAATGTGGGAAAAACAGTGATCTCAGACTTGGTAGGTGTGTATACTGGGGCTCTCATTCTGGCAATGCATGTTGGTTTTGACACATGCATACCCTTTCATACAGAAATTTTGCCCTAGGAAATTAAGAACATACTAGTACAATGTGTACACATATATATGCACCCTCCACACAGACGGTTGTTCGTTGTGGCATTATTTATTACAGTGAAAAGCTCGAAGCAATCTAATGCTCACTGAAAGCAGATTGGCTAAAAAAGTTACGGCACATTCAATGAAATGCTATGTGGGCTTTAAAGAGAATAAGGTAGATCTTTAAGCATTCAATTTAAAAAATTCAGGTGTGTGAAGGATATTCTATAGCAAGCTGTAAGTGGTTGTCTCTGTGCTGGGGGAGGGGATACTTTTGCTTAAATATTTTACAATAATATACCACAAAAATAATATGATTATTTTCATATTTGAAAAGAAAAACCATCTGCAAGGCACTGACAGGGCTTTCGTGACTGGAAATGAGAGCTGGTGACAGGGAGCAAGGGAGCAGATGAGATACCACACATGGGAGGAGGAGGCTGCAGGGGGAAGAGGCTGAGCTTGGTTTGAGGTGCTACCCCTTGACGGAGACATGGAGGGTCCCTGGGTGCCATGGTGTTTGCTCTGTGTAGAGGGCGTTGGGCCTCTTGAGGTGTGGACTACTGAAAGAAAAATATGGTGCTGAGGACAACCTCATGATGTTGCCCAACCCCCACAAATCCTGGAGTAAGGGGTGCTTTTCGAAAGATGATGGTGTAGCAACTCAAGGGCTGGATACACGAGCCTGTGGGGTAAGTCAAGGATTGGCAGGAACTGGGCTTCCCACACCGGATGGCTTCTGCAGCAACTGTGTTGAATAGCAGTGTCTGCCCTTGCCTGTCTTCCAGCTCAGGGCAGTCACCAAGATCAGAGTGCCTTTCTCCTGGCTGTATGTGCAGTAACTCTTACTTTCGCCTCCTGCAGCTGTGACCAGTGTAGGGAGTGGCACTGACATAAGAGATACAGCTACGGCCACTGAGGACCAACATTTGAGCTCACGTAACCACCCAGAGTATAAAGAAAAAATATCAGCACCAGAATCAGGTAACTGCCTCCATTTATGAAATTCCCACTATGACCAGCTGAGCAGTTAAATCTGGACAGTTGCTCCTTTACACAGGGCAGTCGAGACCTTTTTATGAAAGTAAAGTGCTTAGCAAATTGATACATAGTAGGTGCTGAATAAATATTAGCTGTTATCAATGTTATTATTGTAGTGTTCTGAGTATACATTTGTATACTCAGATTTTTTTTTTTTGGTTCTTTTAAAATATTGTGGGATGGGAGATTGTGAAGAGGAAGAATTGCTCCTAAATACTGAGAGAAAAGCCACAAGCTGATTTCTGAACATGGCCCAAGGGCATATTTCTCAATTATATCAGATAATAATCACAGGATGCCAAAGCTACAGAGTACCCTATGGACCATCTAGCCAAAATCATAATTTTACAGGCAAGGAAACAGACTGGCATTTACCTGGTAGCTCATTGCAATTTATTCATAGCCCAAACAAATAGCACCCAAGCAATTCATTCTAGAATTTCACAAAATCAGGTTTCTAGAAATACCAGCAGTGTGTGTGTATGTAATGTGGTTGGGTTTATTATAAATTTTACTAAAGACTGTATAGCATACAATTTACAAATTATAATAAAATATGCAATACTATTTGTTGTAATTTCATAGAGCCAATTGAATCTTACAAAATACTCATGATTTTGGGAAAGTCAGGTGAGCACATGAACGCACATCTGCTAGCAGTGGAGGGAGAGGACAGCGGATTGGAGAGCTTTTGGTGCCTATTAGTATTGAAAAAAGAACAAGTGCCAATGATGAATCTTACAAAATACTCATGATTTTGGGAAAGTCAGGTGAGCACATGAACGCACATCTGCTAGCAGTGGAGGGAGAGCTTTTGGTGCCTTTTAGTATTGAAAAAAGAACAAGTGCCAATGACGCAATTCAGCACCTGACACATTTCTTAGCAAAATGTCAAGTAATAAAATTGCAGCAAAAGGTATTAAGTCTCCAAAAGTTAAGGACCTTCTGTCAGGGTTGGGGGAGACAAAGGAATTCTGAGTTCTCTACTTTGTTTATTCCTTAAAGTCAAATGTACTGTATTTGGTTTGGGCCTGGGCCCTGCAGCACTCTTTGGGGGGTGTACTCATTGAAACTTCTGACACCAAACCAAAAGCCATCTACTTTCTGTTTTAAATTGGAGCCAATGAGAAAATTGGGGTTAAAACAGGGAATTCTATCTTCTGGTCAGCTTTGTTGGAATGTATCTATTCTATAAACGGGATGACCATGTTAATGGAGAGAATTTCTACCTCACAGATTTAAAGGACGGAATTAGTGGAGAACACAGGTGTATATGGGGGAAGGTTGGGTGTATATCACCAGTTTTGGCATTATTTTAAATTCCAAATAGAAGTAAGGAAGCACCTATAGCTGACTTACCCCAGTTTCAGGAATGACAACAGAAAACATTTTAACAGACCCTCATACACAGTGCTCAGAGCCTGATTTGGACTAATGGTTCTTAACCCTGGCTCTTCAGAATCCTCTGGTGAAGTTAAAAAAAAAAAAAAAAAAAAAAAAACCCGGCCCCAATCCTTACAGAGATTCTACTTACTTGTTCAGTGGTGGAACTGAGGAGGAATCCCTACTCTTTTTTTTTTTTTTTTTTTTAAAATCCTGAGTGATTCTGATGAATAGTCAGGATTGAACACTGGTTTTTTTTTTTTCCTTTTTGTCTTTTTTCAT
>NW_007726835.1:76776-83213 GCF_000696425.1 Galeopterus variegatus
GTGTCTGGAAACGGATCGCAACCCTCAGTGTCGCACCCGTACCGGACCGGGACCGGCAACGGGATCGCAACCCTCGGTGCTGCGCCCGCACCTCGATCAGCCAGTGAGCGGCCGGTCTGTATGTGGGATCCGAACCCTTGGCGGGAGCGCCGCCGCGCTCCCAAGCAGCACACTGTAGCAGTGCGCCACCGGGCCAGCCCAGGATTGAAAACTATTGACATAGTCATTTATTTCAGCCTCTCCTTTGTCATTAAACTTTTTTTTTTTTTTTTTTTTGGCTAACAAAATTTATGTATGTCCTTTCCCATTGGTGAACATGCTGATGACAAAAGTCAGGCAGCAAGAGGGAGGCTAAAAAAAACTAAAGGGTGTGGATAAATATAAAGGGTATACAGGTGGATACTTTGGGGCTAAGAGAACCATGAGGTAACAAGATAGCTTCAACAATTTCTCTCTTTTTGATGTTTCAGATCCAAGAAGTCTTGAAGCTTATATTAGGTCATGAGCAGTTCAGACTGAAATGGGTCGGCTTCGAAGTGACCAAAAAGTAGCACAAGTCTACGGTTTCCTTTTTATGCCATCTTCTCTGGATTTTGAGTGAATTTTAGTTTAATTCCAAGAACAGGATTAGATATGCCAAGAGACACAGACCTATATCTAGCACAAAAGAAAACTACACATAAAACATGCATCCCTGGATTTTATAGGATGAAACAGGTAAACAGGAGAAGATGAGGGTATTTGGGAACAATAATCTTGAGAAAGACAAACAAACAAGAAGAAAAAACCTGAACCAAACAACAAAATTCCTGAAAATAAACCCTATTAATCTATCTGAAAACGAAGAGAGGATAGTGGTCTAGGAAGCTAAGTGGGGCCATACTTCCAAATGAACCAGAGCTAACTTTCTTTACCTACAAGCTACTAAGGAGATTTAAAATTCTCCGAATGAGGAGCTCTCTAAGAGCATTATCCCAATACAATATATGTTAAAGCTGTTATTTGTCCTATATTTAAGTGCTTTTTACCTGTAAATTGGGAAATTCTAAGACACATTGTTCTTAAGGTTAAAATATTTCCGAAGAATTTTCCTGCAAACATTTTTTTTCTCGTTTTTTTTTCTAAGTGTCCTAAGCACCCAGATGCATGCTAGAAGACAATAATATGTCAAATACAGTAGCAACATTAGTCTGAAATGTTTAAAGTCAAAGTTTATTTGTATTCTTTGTAGGAATATCAATAAAAGACCTCAAACGTATCTATATCTGTACATGTACAAGAACCGTCAAAAATTATTCACAGAACAAAAATAAATCTTCTTTAGAACAAACCCAGGTAATGAAATGCAGATATGGATCTCACATATGGAACAATCTAAGTGCTACTGGCACAAAAATATGGCTTTAAAAATAAAATAAAATCTTGGGTTTTGTTTTTCTAAGGTGTATTTCTCTTTCTTCAAATAAAAAATAAATTATTTAGAGCTATCATTGTAAAATAGTCATGTGTGTTAACACACTCTTATTAAGGCCCTGGAGATGAAAAACAAAATCAAATTTAGAAGGTAAATTCCTCACAGGTGTGATTCAGGTTAATGTGCTGCTGTCTGCTTAATTTTAATATAACTAGGAAATGTCTAAGCACCAGTCAAAATTTAACCTTTACTATTTAACTTTTCTGCAGGATAATGGTCATTGAGTCAATTAGAATTGAACATTTTGATGAACGAGGAATTGAATTTTTTCCCTTGGGAGTTTGGAAATGACATAAATATGATATTTATATACAAATATTTGCACCTCACACATATACTGGAGGCCCCTAAAACACAGCTTCTGTGGAAATCTCTCTACAACAGTAGATAAATCTGGTTTTAAATTCCAAGCTAAAAAATTTCCTAGGGAAAAATGAGGGCATTTGAATGGAAAATGAGAACTGAGTAGGAAATTAAATGCATGCTGAAATATGGGCAAAAACTACCACTTTCCTTTCCAAGTCTTGCTGGGTTGGTTACTCAAACACCTGAGGATTAACTGATCAGTAACCAAAGCTACTTCTTTATGGATCCTATTCTCAGATCAGTGATATTAAATTTTCTACAACTCCCTATGGTATCAATAATGATATCTAGGGTTCTTGAGACAATGTCAAGCCAAATCAACTTCAAGTCACTTTAACTTACATATACATATGACACATATAGTACATTTTTAAGAGGATAGAGTGTCATAAAATCTAACAAATGAGAGCATAAAATCTAAAAAACTCAAGAAAGTTTGTGAATCACTGCTCTATAAAATGGATTAACATTCAGAAAAAGGAAGCCCCAGGAATTTGTGTGTTTTGTGTGGGTGTGCGTATTGTTTACAGAAACTGCCTTTCCATATATCTACGGACTTCAAGAGCAGGCAAGGGATATAAATCTTCCTATTTCCTTGAACCTCTGGGCTACTGAGAAGACTGCTATGTATTAGTCCCCTTGCCCCAGGAATTTGTGTGTTTTGTGTGGGTGTGCGTATTGTTTACAGAAACTGCCTTTCCATGTATCTACGGACTTCAAGAGCAGGCAAGGGATATAAATCTTCCTATTTCCTTGAACCTCTGGGCTACTGAGAAGACTGCTATGTATTAGTCCCCTTCAGGGTCATGTATCTTCCTCAGGCTCTTTCATTCTTCATAAGATATTTATTCTATCTCCTGCAAATTTCACCACTTTTGTCCTTCCTAAACTCAAGAGCATTCATAATTGGGTCATGACAACGAGAGAATGCTTCTAGAACTAGTAACAATCATTCAAACATGAAAAGAGATTCTATTGAAAAATTCAACACCCCAACATTTCTTGCTTTTAAGAAACTAGTAAAATAAATCCTTTCAATTGATGTATTGATAAAAAACAAAGTATCCCAAATTCTTGGCCCCAGGCATGGGGTGGGAAGGCAACTATTTACTGCTGGGGCAAGCAGAAGATTTTACTAGACGAGAAAAAGGGAAGGGGAATGGAGGAGAAAGCGCTACTGGCTTTCCACAATCTGTGGGAGAAGGTGGCTTCCAAGGGTGAAGCTGAAAATGCAGTGAAGCTGTGGCAGGGGCTCTGGAGCTGCTGGTTTGGCGCAGTGACAAGTCCAGTCTGGTGTCAAGCCTGGGTGGGGCTCTAGGTCATGATGGAGTAGACTGATGGGACTGAGGTAATCCTGAAGAGGGTTCTTTTCCCCAGCTCAGTCCCATAACCAGTCTTCTCAGAAACTCCAAACTGGAGACAATTAGAACTCAACACAGATGGAAGGCAAAACAAACACTCATACAAACTCACTTGATGGCAGTTGTCTTGCTCTGGGACTTCCAGAAAAGAACTCTGCTTCCAATTTGGTATATCTCTGAGGACAGAACGAAAGCCAGGGGTCTACAGAACCACAGGGCCACAAACAAAGGCTGTGGGTAGACTAAATCTGAAAAGGCTTAGTTCTTTTTTTTTTTTTAAAGACGACCAGTAAGGGGATCTTAACCCCTGACTTGGTGTTGTCAGCACCACGCTCTCCCAAGTGAGCTAACTGGCCATCCCTATATAGGGATCCGAACCTGTGGCCTTGGTGTTATCAGCACCGCACTCTCCCAAGTGAGCCACGGGCCAGCCCTTGAAAAGGCTTACTTCTGAAGTCATGCTCATTCTCAGGAGCATGCAGTCAATGTGTACAGCAGCCTTAGACAGGAAATCTTACTTTTTCTTTCACTGTTCAACACCATCATGGAGAAAGGTAGAAGCAGACCAGTCAGAGGAGCTAATTCTAATGAACTTGATATTAAGAGAAAAAAGCAAGAAGCAATAGCAGGTGTGATGACCCCGTTTTACCACATTTCCCTTACCAACAGGTGCCAAATCCAAACAGCACCTTGGTGATAATGCCTGGAACATAGTAAGTGCTCAAGTGCTTGTTATAGTTACCTAGTTATAATCTCCCTCTGTCGTGGCTTTTATTGCAGAGGCTCAAGGAATATGATGACATAATGGAAATGAACTATTTTGCTGCTTCAGCCCAGAAAGTTTATTGCTCTAGAGATATAAAAGTTATTTTCCTGAATCCTAGCAATATTGTCCTTGTTAATGGCCAAGTCTGGTTGTTAGACAAGCACTTCGTAAGTATTTCACCTGAATTCCAAATTCCATTCAACCCTGGTCTATCTTGCACCCCAGAATGTGGTGCTGCATTGAGGGAAACGGAGTGCAATACATGGCTACTTTAATCCATCTGCTTCTCTTCAGCCATGTACCTCATCCCAGCAAAACAGAGGTATGTACCTGTTGGGGCTGAATAAAGCCAATTAAGCAACACAACTCCATAAAAATTATCACCCGTTGCTGCTTTCTTCCACATTAAATAAATTTTTTTGTTGGAATAATTTCTATAGATTACAGCATTCTCTAAAGAAATATTCAGAAAAATATTTGGATAGGAACAGGCCCAAAGGATAATCTAAAATTTAACATCTGGCAACAACTTTGAACTTTTAGCTTACTTCTAACCCTCATTTTTTTTTTTTTTTTTTTTTTTTTTACTCTTCTCTTTATTCAAGAAAAACTGATAGCAGAAGGCTGAATAATCTGCCTAAACATTTTGGGCATTTAATCTTCCAATGTAGACAGCCCTCCAAGAAGCTCCTACAATGCTAATAAGATACAGTGCATCCATCAAAAACACATTTGATTTTCTGTGTCTCCTCCTAATCCCAATACAGATAATTTTATCAGCTCACTGTAATCCATAACCAACACCTGAGAGCTTCCAAACCCCAGTGCAAGACACCACCCACGTTACATATTTAAGGCCACGGAAACTGACAGTTCTTTTACCAGGTTTTCTGTGGCACAATTGAAGGCTTTTACAAAGAATGAATTAAACATGGCTAGAACTGAGAAAGGCCACAAACAAGAACAGATCTATGTTTATATTCCCCCTCTCCCAACCAAGGGCACTACTTCAGAATCAGGAGCCTCTTTTTCCTATTAAAATAAGTGATTTTGCCCACAGTGTGCCTTTATCTTGGAGGGAAGAGATAAGACTTTGTAAAATAATTGCCAAGGGTCAAGAAAATACACAAGTGCCAAAATAGCTGGGCATGAAGTCTGCAGATCAGACAAGCACAGCGAGAAGCTCCTGATTTAGATCTCTGTCTGGCAGAAACAAGGGCTGTTATGAAGGAAATTGCTTTAAACGGTTGTAGGTTGGGGACCATGGTGAGGTTGCTGAAATCTAAGGTCCAACACAGAAATCCACCTGAGAGAGGGCAGATATCAAGAGGCTGGAATGCAAGCCTGGGACTCAGTGAAAAGGAAGTTTTGGTGTCTACATCTGGGCTTCACTCAAAAGAGGGCACTGTCCGTCTTCTCTTGTTCCCCTATATTCTGTTATGTAGAAACCCTCACTCCATGCATATGGCTCCCTCGGGTCTTTTTCTTTCCTCCCCTTTTATTAAAAAAAAAAAACCTTACAGTTTATAATTTAAAATAAATGTCATTAACTTGAGAAATGCTGTTGCTTTCTCAAAATAAAACAATTGCTTAGATCTTGCTGAAAGAGATTTAAGACCCTTTTAACATTATATCTGACAGCATAGAAGGCATGAACTTTTCCTATTTGTGTAGTTTATGTACATATGTGTGAATATATATGTATATATATTTGCATTTATATAATGTCTGTTTAATATGTAACATTCCATACTTCTGATAACAGAGGTTGCATTCAAGATGACATTTCACACCTCTGGAAGAAAGGAAATAAATTAGTTTTCATGACTTTTTCTGTCCTATAATAAAGCCATGGATGACAAATGTTAAAACTGTGTTGTTAGGACAAATCTACCAAGAGTATGGGAGTAACAATTGAAATTTGCTACCCTCACACTTTTTTCTTTTCTTCTTTTTTATACAAGAATAATCATTACTTTTAAGAGAGTGATGCTTCAGATTTGGATTTCCTTTCCAAATTTAACTGAGAGAATAAGAGGAAGAAGCAGCAATTTAAAAGTTAAAGGTGGAGAGATAAAATTACCCTGCCCATAGATCTCCTAGTACAATGGAAAAAATCTTTATTCCAAACAAAAATCATAGCTTACAAATAGAATTTTTTTAAAATAGGAAATATTCAGGAATTCCTGCTATGGTATGGTTAGCCCTTTTCTGTGTGGAAGAAAGGGTGTTGTTTATTTCAGATGGCTTATGAACAGCACATCTGAATAACCTCTCCAGTGGAGAGTAAGTGATGACTGCTCCCACCACGGGGAGGAAAGAGCACAGGACGTATGATGAGGAAGATGCTATGTAGAGACACAAATATTCATAGTTTTGTAAACTTTAAAGAGGAAAAAGAACACCCTTTATTACAATTGGGGTAAAAAAAAAAAAAAAAAAAAAAAAAACCCCCCTTTTAAAAAAAAAA
>NW_007726835.1:83407-97266 GCF_000696425.1 Galeopterus variegatus
ACAGTGCAGACACTGCCCTGGAGGAAAATCTAGGTAAAACCACATACAACTACAGCATCCAGTAATGCTTTCCTCTTATCTCCTGCTTTGCTGGGGAGATCTGTATGGCAGTAGTGCTGGTAGTCATAGTTTCAGAAGTACTTAGAAAAAAAAAAAAAAAGCTCATGCTTGTTATTATCACTTAAAAAAAGTCTTCCTATCCCTGATGGAGAACTCAGGTGGTAAGATATATAAAATCAGCATTATTAACACACCTCTAGTATAATCTGGTATAAGATGCTTTTTATTTTGGGAAGATAACCAATTTTAAGGGTAAGCAAAACTCAAAGAAAAAAAGATCTGCTGATTTTTAAAAAAAATTTAGTCCATGGAGATTACTGAGATAACAAGCACATACATTTTTTAAAAGCCAGTAAGGACTGGCTAGTGGTTACTAAAAACAAGAGGTAGGAGCCAAATATGATACACCCCATCCCTGTGGTTAGGAATGATCTCTAAACAGATCAACTAGGAATTTCTTGAAATGATTAAAAAAGAAAAGAAACTTCAGTATTGGGTTAAATTATAAGGCCCCAATACTAAGGAAAGCAGGGTTTTCCAGGGTTCACCCCAAAAAATCAGTCATACATGAAAACTTATTTAATTCTTAAAGGGTCAAAAAGAAGGCTAAGAATGATTGTAATTATTTACTGCCTACAAAGGTAACAACTGAAGCCAAGCAACCTCCCTACTAGATGGCTGAAAGTTTCCAAGTAGAGAGACTGCCTTTGTAATCTCCCCCACTGCCAACCTCTCAAAATAAAATGAAAAGTAAAAGAAAAAAATCAAATAGGGACTTTCGAAAGTCAGGTTCAGTTGGCAAAGAGCTCTGACATTTCAGTTCTGCCTGGACTGGAAGGCAAAGCGATCTAGTCCATGCCTGACAGGGTGGGTTCAAGGTGGGGAGCAGCAGGAGCTGGAATGTGTAGGAGGCCAGCACACTGGGCCAGGGCTGGGAACTGCTCAGCTAGAGAACGGACAGGTTTACTTGCCTGTTTGAATAATTTCATCTCCATTTATGACCTGTAATTTAACACAGCGGAGATATCACTTGCAACAGTAACTAGGCAGAGGCTTTGCTTCTCCTGGGAGGAAGCCCTTCTCTGTTCTCCATCCCACTCACATGGAGAAATCCTGGGAGTCACAGTGTCTCTCACGCTTGGGGGTTAAAGGCGGTATATTCCCTGGATCAGACCATGGATCCTTAGTACCATCATTAGGATCCCCTGTCCAAGCTACAAGGTCCAGAACAGGTGATCCTGCCACTCACCAAATGGAGTGCTCATCCTTACGCAGTTCCAGTTAGAAAGCGGCTGACGCAGGCCTGTGCCCTGTAGCATGAACTGACTCAAGGAGAGAGAGAGGTTGAATACAGGGACAAGCTTTTCCTGTGAGAGCACAGGGCTGCTGAGAGAGATGAAAACCGGTTCAACAGGCACCTGGCTGACAGTGTTGTGAGAAGTGTTGAGGCCTGTGCCCTGTAGCATGAACTGACTCAAGGAGAGAGAGAGGTTGAATACAGGGACAAGCCTTTCCTGTGAGAGCACAGGGCTGCTGAGAGAGATGAAAACCGGTTCAACAGGCACCTGGCTGACAGTGTTGTGAGAAGTGTTGGGTTCAACTCTAGCATAAGGAAAGCAACTGTATTCATTCAGAAATATTATTTGCTACCAGTAGCACCAAAGCACATGTCAGGATGTATGGTTACATCTCTGGGAAGCTTTCACTCCCAAACATGTCTTCCTTCTATTTAATGATGCCAGAAGGGCTGCTCTGCTCTATCAAACCCTTAAGAGGTAAGATTTATCCTTACAAAAGAAAGGATCTAATATAAAAAGTCATTCATTACAAAGGATGCCAAAGGATGTTCAAAATCTTTTGCTATAATAAGATCTTAATGTATTAGTAAGCTAACAGCTGGAGTTGAGAAACCTTTCTTTTAAGGACTCTATCATTTTATTTAGACTATCTTTAGTGTTTATGACTTGTGCTATGCCTGGTGCAATGGTTTTCAAAATGTCGTCTAGTGGATTCTCGAAGTACTCTTTAGCGGGTGTCTGTAAGAATAATTTATTATACAGTAATGCCCACATTTAGGTAGATAATTTATTATGTTTAACCAAACCCAGCATGATGTGACCTATTAGTTGAGAGTGGTCCTTGTTGTTGAGTGGTCAGTAGGAGCAGCTGGATATTGATCTAAGGAAAGTCGCTTTGGTTCCATCAAAATAGTCCAGGGAACCAAACCATGTGAAAATCGCTGCCTTGACGTATGGACTCAAAACGTTAACTAGTTTAGCCAGACTGCAAGTCTGATACTGGCTGTAGCTTTGAGGATAACATTTCTCCCATTCCTGCACAGTGATACTCTCCTGGTTAGCTGAGAGAAGGTCCTTGCTTTCCAGAGCTTTTGAGCCCTGATACATCAGATTCCCTCTCTGGCTTTCATCTTCTATGACTATGATTTCTGCTTCATATCCAGTCAGTCATCTTGCCCTAGATGTCAAAATAGGGGCGGGGTGGGGTAGAAATCTTCAGGAGCTAATGATGAGGCTGTCTTGTCAGCACAGAGCCATGACTGTGACACACTCAAGCTCCCTCTACTTAAGACTGATAGTCTTAGATCAGCTGAAATTATTAACAAGGTCTGTCTTATCTTATTTAGTACTAAAATTTCTCCTGGTGTGATTATTAATAGAACTCTCCCTGCTTTATATTGCTATATTGAAATTCCAAAAGTGAAAACTTAACACTAGATTTCCAGACTAAATCGCTTTCTTTATCCAGGTTTGTTTCTCCTAAGCCTCTGGGATGAATTTTTTTTTTTTTTTTTTTTTTTTGACCGGTAAGGGGATCGCAACCCTCGGGCACGGTGTTGCCTGCACCACGCTCAGCCAGTGAGCACACCAGCCATCCCTATATAGGATCCAAACCCAAGGCCTCGGCGCTACCAGCGCCGCACTCTCCTGAGTGAGCCACGGGGCCAGCCCTCTGGGATGAATTTTTATAGTATGTATAGCAAGATGGCTTTGTCTCTACCGTCCTTCCCTCACCCACCTTGAGGATACCTAGAAAGGTTTTTTAAAAAGGACTACGTAAGATAATTACAACAGACCTTTCTTTTGGTTCTTAGCAGGTCTAAATGTCCAGAAACTACAGAGTTCAAGAATCCAAAATATTTGGGGGAGCTATTCTGATAAGAGAGCATCACAACCCACACCCAACCTCCATGTCTAGTGTGTTTGAAGGAGTATGAGGCCCATGAAGCATTCTTCCCATGGCTATGCTTCCAGCTTCAATCCCAATTCCTTTGAAAAATAAACCCCATCCCACATTGACCCTGTAAGGAAACTAGACTGTTAAGAGCATGTTTAAGGATACTGGGGGCTCTAACATATACGGACTGCTGGCTGATACGTAGAGAAGAGAGCAGAACATCTATGCATAAAGTCCTTAGTCTCATTTTTATTTCATGGCTTAGGGGTGAGAAATGCAAACCTGGCTGGGTTGTCTTCAGGGAGGTGCTACAAAACTGCACCTGCATTTTATTATTTGTTTCACTCTGAGAAATACAAATATATTTTTTGCATTGATAAAATGAAAAGGAGTTAGAAACATTTCCTGCTTCCTGTGATAATTGATGTGTCCCTGTGAGGTGCTCCTGGCAGCCACCATCCCATTGGTGTCACAGGTGTAAGCTATGGTGAGTGGAGGCATAGGTTCTGATTTCATCTGCTTTTCCTTTTTTTATGTTTTATCAAAAGAGGCTCTCTAAGCACAGTACCAACAAAGAAGGGCAGCCAAGCACATTCCAAGCAGCAATTCCAAACCCTGAATCAAAAGATTAACGAGAAAAGGTACATTTTACCACCTTATCTTTCCCCTACAATTCTATTACTGCCTGGGGCTAGAGGTTGATGGCAGTGGACGTGACTGACAAGACCGTCAACAGCACAGCCAAGCAATGGTCAGTGGAGGTCACAAGCCAGACACATGCAGTGCACTTTTCTCCATCATCCCCTTGGAGAATGCCCTCCTTTACATAAGGAAAGAAGCAAACTCCATCATGCACTAAGTAGAGATTTGTCAAGCAACTGCACTAAGCACACTATTACTTTGCTGGGTTAACAGACTTGTCACCAGTGAAAGAAAAAAAAAGTAATGGAGGTCACACAGAAACTCATTTAATTTTCAAAAGGTAATGTCGAGAACGTTTCAATGACCCATTTTCCAGTACCTGCCTTGGCATTTGCAAGGGTGGGAAGTCAGGAAATAACAGTTATTGTGAACAAGTGCCTTCTACTAGATTCAGAGCCTGCTTACCTGTGCGTCGATTATTTTCTGCTTTGCATCAATAACTGCTTGCATCTCAGCATGATCCTTCTTCAATTCCTCTTCTACAGCCATTAGCCTAGAATGTAGCAGGAAGGAAATGTCAATATTTTCAAAGAGAGGGCTAGGTAATGTAGAGAACAAGAAACTCAAAACTCATTATAGTTCAATATTTCCAGTCCTTCCTAATAAAAGGCCTGCAAACATCTTTCTTCTCTCCCACCTTGGAAGAAGACATGCAAGGTTGATTTCTCTGTGACCAGATCCCATGCAGTTTCATCTCCTTTGAAACAGTATTACCATAATCATTTTCTCCCTCTCCTCTATCAGATCCTTCCCTCAGCACAACTTATTTCACCTTAGAGTATCAAACCAACCAACAAAAAAACAACCCTTTCTTAATGTCGAGTTAACCTGTAACCACTGTCCTACCTTTCTTTCCTTGCACAGCTAAGTATCCTCAAGGAGTACTTTATACTTGGTAGGTCTAGTTTCTTTCTCATCCATCATTCATATCTTTACCCACTGATATTTAACTCTGTAGCTATATTTAAATGACTTTCAGTAAGACTGCCAATTACGTCCATATTATCAAAACAAAAAACCTTTTTTGTCCTCCATTTATTTGACCTGTCCATAGCACTTGACAATATTGAAGCATGTGGTAATGAGCATGGACTCTGGAGCCTGACTGTCTGGGTTCAAATCTTGCTGCACCATTAACTATGTGACCTTGGGCAAGAGACTTAATGAATCTGCTGTCTGTTTATTTGTAAAACGAGAATAATAATAATGCCTATCTCAGAGGTTGTGAGAAAGGATAAACAAAGTATTATTTGTAAAGCGCTTAGAAAAGTGCCTGACCCACAGTAAGTACTATGTAAGTACTTGGTAAAACTGAACACTCCTTATTTTCCCTTGGCATCTGTGACACTCTCTCTCTGTCCTCTGGCCATAAAGATATTCAGTGAAACTCCTTTCCATGTTTCTGGACTTGTTTTGAAAAACTAAGTTAGGCTTGGACATTGGAAATTTAGATTTTTTAAACCTAGTCCTTCTCTAAGACTTCTCAAGTGAGCCACTAAGTTTTTACTATTTTTCTCATTGTTATGGTTAAAGGAAAACAGCCTACCTTTATTTTCAAAGGAAGTGCCCTAGGTCTCATATTAGGATATTTGAAGAGATATAGTCAATCACCACATTTGTACTGAGTACCACAGAGTATCCACAGGGTTGAAAATGGCTTTTGTTGCCATTCCTTTAAGACTCTTTGCATCACCTCCCCACCTCTTTGTACCCCCATCTAGCCCACGCCTGCCACCAGGTGGTCCTCTAACCTGCTGATGATGCTTTTCATCTGGCAGTCTTTCTCTTCCTGCTGTCTGCGGAGCCGCTCCTCGCTGTCCTCCAGCCGGGCCTTGTATTCCAGCAGCAGCTTCTGCATCTGCTGCTCCTGCACCAGCAACCGGCGTTCATACTCCTCCAGCCGCCGGCTGGACACTCTCAGGCGCTCCTTCAGTTTAGTAATTTCTTGTTCATACTAGAGCAGAGGAGAAAAGGCACCAAAGACAAGGAGAGAAAATCTAGAGTTACGATGGTTTTAGGAATTAGCGATTTACTTTTTAACAATGAAACTCTAGGCACTGTAGCTAGATAATGCCTGAGCTGCCATTCCCTATGCTGCTGCTAGTGTTCTTTAAAATTATCAGCTGGCACAAATGTTAATGGAGCTTTGCCCTCCAAAATTACATTTTAAACCTTAACTTTGCATTCCAAATTCTACATATTTATGTACCTTTCTCCACATTAAACTACCAATTGCTGCAAGCCATATCCAATCTGTGATGGTATCAAATAGGAGGGGGAAAAAAGATTAAAACTGTGAAGCCTGACAGGTCACTTAAACCAAAAGCCCTCTTGTCTATAAGAGAGAAGATTTCTGTATCATCATCTGTACTGTAGATCTCTGACATATCTTGGCTCATCAGAGTGTCATTCCTTCGCTTTACTAGAACCAGTCCTTTGGAGCACAAGCAACGTTTTTATAATGTTAAGCCACTAAATCAATACATAGAATTTTATGGCAGGGTGGGCTATTGCTGCTTTTTTCCTAACTATAAAAGTGTAAACTATTCAGGTCACAAGCACTAAGCAAAGGCCTACATGTTCTCTAGGGTTTATTAATATTGCCTCTTGGCCCATTTTCATGATGTGCCATTTTCATCTGCCGAATGGGGTACCGCTTGCTGGAACATATATGCCTGTGTGCTACTAAGAAGCTTGATATAAATTCAGTAATTCAATTGGTTACATGGCCCTTTCTTATAGCAAAGTTGTGGTTGCAGTTTTAGTATACTAGAATGCCAAATTTCCAGGTGATTGAAAAGTATAAACTTTCTTATGGATGGTCTACTTACATTCATTAGTAATCAATGATAAATCTGTATAGTGCTTTGTAAAATGCAGTTTATTTACACACAATATTATCTCATGTAACAACCAGTCAACTAGCTACTACTTACCCAACATGGTTCTAAACTACACTTGTTAATCCAGAAGGTCAAGGGTGAGAGTTTTAATGCCAGTTCTGAAGAGGTAGACTGCATTAATAAACATAGTTTAGGATCATGCTGATAAGTAAGAAGACACTAATTGTCTGGTTGCCAATTAAATGTGATAGTGCTATATATGATATCAAGGTTCTTGTTTGATAATCCTTTTTATCTCATGTCAACTTTTCTTTAAAAAGCCAAATGCCAAGCAATAGATAATATCCTTTTAAGAATTATCTATAGAGCTAGACATTCTTTAACCAGAAAAGGCAAAAAACCAAAAACAAAACCCCAAAACTGAAACCATATTGTTATCATGATAAAGAAAGGATGTCTAGTCCTAAGGTAATTTTGGCCTTGGTTAAAGACTAACAACCAGTTTACAGAAACACTAAATATTCAACTAAAATGACTAGAAATGAACAGAGTGTCCTTTACAGAATCTACAAAAAAAAAATTATAGCTAAACTACCCCCCCAGCATGACGAACATTTTCCATATATGTAGACATACTTGTACCACTGACCTATATTATCCACAGATATGTATATGATGATATTCAACTAAAATGACTAGAAATGAACAGAGTGTCCTTTACAGAATCTACAAAAAAAAAAATTATAGCTAAACTACCCCCCCAGCATGACGAACATTTTCCATATATGTAGACATACATGTACCACTGACCTATATTATCCACAGATATGTATATGATAAGAGGAATAGGGTGGATCATGTTCTTGGCTAGACAAGAGTGGCCTATTGCTAGTGGAGGCAATAAGCTAATAAGACAAATTAGGTTCTACCTTTTCAGCATGCTTGGCTTCATCTTGATTTTGCTCAGTTTCTTCCACATCCTCTTCATATTGCCCATTGTTCAGTACCCAGGCTGCTGTCCTCTCTACTGGAGACATTGTGGCAGAGTCCACAGGTGACTGAACCTGCATCAGAAATAGTTATTAGTATGTCCCACTTATGTTTTACAAAAAGAGCTATTCTTAGAAGACATAACTGTGATCCCCCCGTTTTCTAATAAGTGTTCTCAGCTTTAAGTAACATTTTATTAATGCCAAAGCTAGGGGTGGGGAAAGAGAATACACATTTGTATAAGAACGAGCTATTCTGAATAGAAATTTGTATGTATCACATCCAAGAACAGTCCTTTTTCTCCCTCTAAAGAAAGCCAAGGCCTTAAAATTGTTAATTTGTGCAGTGCTCCAAACTCTGTTAGGTACCAAATTATGAACTGATAGAATGGGATAAAGGAAGCATAACTTGACGGTTAGTTGCTCAGGTTAGGAAACATCTGTTTAAACCAGAGATGATCAGGAACCAAAGAACTGGTTAATGTTAAACAAGCTCACAAGTTGCCCATTTACATATCAGAATGCTAAATACTTAGTTTTCATATTAACCATTTAGAGAAAGAGAATGACAAGTGATATTGGTTGTCTTTACAGAACACTGACTTCTTCATGGGTTAAGACCACTCAGGAGTCCATATTTTTAGACCAGAAAGTTTCTTGATGAATACAGAATCAAAACAATGGATACTGGATAGCATACCCAGTTAGGATAGCTAGATAAATTGTCCTTTTCCAATATAGGTATATCAAGTGTTAAGAATACTGGTCTTGAGTAGCAACTCTGCCACTAAGTAGTTAAATCACTTAATCTCTTAAACACTATTTTCCTAATCTATTCAATAGGGATACCACCACCATCATCATTACCACCTATCCTGATTGACAGTTCTTTGGAAACCTCAGAGTGCTACAAAGAGGACAGATGTTACAGTTTATATTAGGCTACTGAACATTAGTGCTTTCTCCACAAACAAGGCTTCAAAATTATTTTTTGTTCTAATATGTTCTTCATATAAAAAAACTATATACTATCTTTTATATTTTTTCTTTTGGTCTTATGTATGCTGGCCTTATTTCCCAAAGAGATTGTCAATTTAATGGCACCATATCATACAGTTCTTTTGAATGGTAATGACTAGTTAAATGCATAATAGATGCTCAATAAAATATTATTCACTTATTACTCTGGATTCTCTTTGGAATTCATCACTAAAGTATAATTTAATATTAAAAGAAGGATACTCTAAGTTTTTCCTCTAATCCTTTAGAAGAATATCAAAGGCTTTCCATCAATGATTGTTCCATCTCTTTTATAAGTTGGATAGGTAGCAAAAATTATTATCTCTAGTTTATAGTCAAAGAATTGAGGAAAGAGGTTGGTAAGTTGTTCAGATCCCATCTTGCTTAGTTAGAGATAGCCTCAAGAAGAGAATTTATATCCACTGACTTTCAACAAATTCATCAAAGAAAATGAAAAAGACAGAAAAAAAGCAGGAATTCCCATTGGAAATATCTCCATTTTGAGATAAAGCTGTATAGGGTTTCCTTGGAAAAAATAATGCTTTAGGGTAAAAGGGCCCGACACAGCAGTTTCACTGATACTACAATTAGTCATAGCCTGGCTATTCTGAGGACAACTGAGAACAGGCCAGTTCCCTTTCCTTGCTAGTACGTACTAGATATAAACAAGACTTGTTAGTTTCAGTTTTTTCATGTCTGAAATAGTCAAGTTCTCATAAATGAATAATACTTCTATCAACACTAAAGAAAGAGCTCACGAAATTAATAACTAAACTCTGAGAGTCATTGAAGAGGCTGGTTAGGAGAGGATTCAACAAATCCAAACGTGAAAACTGCAGCATCAGACCGACAGTCTAGTAAAATACTTATTTTAAATGGCCTCTTCAAATTTGAATTTCTAAGTTAGAGAATATGCTAAATCTGAACAACTTATATGTTGTAAATAAATAAAGCCTATTATTTGTACAGAGTACACGATACATGAAAAACAAAATAGAGAGGAAAATGTGAAAAAAGAAATCCAAATATAGGATATGGTATCGCCTATAACAGGAAAATAACTATACACATCAAAAGTTATTATGAGAAACAAATGAGATTGCATGTAAAAGCACTTTGTAGACTGCACGGTACTTTACACACAGAAACACACACACTAAAATTCTCCCCCTACTGGATTTTAAAAAACAGAGCACAATACAATAAATTGCTGTAGTACTGGTAAAGAAAAATAGAAACAAGGGGTTTAGACTTTCATTTGATATATGTGTATCTGGAAGCCTATAATGAATATAGCATTGAGTCTTAAAAAATTGATAGAAAGTCAATATTTAAAGAAGACAAATGCCTTTTTAGTTTTATAATCATCACTTTAGCACGCAGGGAATGGGAAAGCTGCTTTATTGTAAAACCAGGATTTTCTATTCAATAGCAATTTGAGATAAAGGAGCTAATAAAACTAATAACAACTTTACTATGTGTAATTTATTACTTCAAGGCAGCTAATTCAATAGCTCTCTGGTTTATATAGTTAGCAAGACACGGCTTGAATGAACTTTCTTTCCCTGTGATTTGTTATGGGTAACTATTTATGTAGTACCTGTAAATGCACTGCAAACTAATGGTATTCCTAAGAACACACCAAAGGATAGATCTTAGCCCCAAAAAGCATATTAAAAACACCACCACCACCACCACCACCACCACCGATTTATGTAGTACCTGTAAATGCACTGCAAACTAATGGTATTCCTAAGAACACACCAAAGGAGAGATCTTAGCCCCAAAAAGCATATTAAAAACAACACCACCACCACCACCACCACCACCACCATTTTATGGTAATCTAAGCTTTAACAGTCAAGTGAGAAGCCGTAAAAACAATGGGTGGTTCATTCCACTGGTGATGGTGATAGCTACAGCATCTTCAGAAGGACTAACATAATGTCCAATGAATCACGAAAAATTGTACAGTGGAAACTGGGCATTCCAGGTCTATTCCTATTCTGTTGGTTGAATTTTATTTTCAGCCACTTCCTAATGTATCCTAGCACTTTCCCTGGCATACAGTAGGTGGTCAAAATAACTTAACAAATAAAATTGATAAAATAAATCAGACCAATCCTAACTATTACTTCTATTCATGACAAAGCCTTTACAAAATTATAGAGAGACAGAAAGTATTATTGAATAAATAAAAAATAGTTATTGTGCTAGATTGGAAGAAAATAGAGGTGATTTTTGTTTCAAAATTATTTTTTGTTCTAATATGTTCTTCATATAAAAAAACTATATACTATCTTTTATATTTTTTCTTTTGGTCTTATGTATGCTGGCCTTATTTCCCAAAGAGATTGTCAATTTAATGGCACCATATCATACAGTTCTTTTGAATGGTAATGACTAGTTAAATGCATAATAGATGCTCAATAAAATATTATTCACTTATTACTCTGGATTCTCTTTGGAATTCATCACTAAAGTATAATTTAATATTAAAAGAAGGATACTCTAAGTTTTTCCTCTAATCCTTTAGAAGAATATCAAAGGCTTTCCATCAATGATTGTTCCATCTCTTTTATAAGTTGGATAGGTAGCAAAAATTATTATCTCTAGTTTATAGTCAAAGAATTGAGGAAAGAGGTTGGTAAGTTGTTCAGATCCCATCTTGCTTAGTTAGAGATAGCCTCAAGAAGAGAATTTATATCCACTGACTTTCAACAAATTCATCAAAGAAAATGAAAAAGACAGAAAAAAAGCAGGAATTCCCATTGGAAATATCTCCATTTTGAGATAAAGCTGTATAGGGTTTCCTTGGAAAAAATAATGCTTTAGGGTAAAAGGGCCCGACACAGCAGTTTCACTGATACTACAATTAGTCATAGCCTGGCTATTCTGAGGACAACTGAGAACAGGCCAGTTCCCTTTCCTTGCTAGTACGTACTAGATATAAACAAGACTTGTTAGTTTCAGTTTTTTCATGTCTGAAATAGTCAAGTTCTCATAAATGAATAATACTTCTATCAACACTAAAGAAAGAGCTCACGAAATTAATAACTAAACTCTGAGAGTCATTGAAGAGGCTGGTTAGGAGAGGATTCAACAAATCCAAACGTGAAAACTGCAGCATCAGACCGACAGTCTAGTCAAATACTTATTTTAAATGGCCTCTTCAAATTTGAATTTCTAAGTTAGAGAATATGCTAAATCTGAACAACTTATATGTTGTAAATAAATAAAGCCTATTATTTGTACAGAGTACACGATACATGAAAAACAAAATAGAGAGGAAAATGTGAAAAAAGAAATCCAAATAGAGGCTGAAAAAGATAAAAAATAATAATAATAGACAGTTTCCTGAAAAAAAAATTCTTTCTCTGTAAATTGTTTCACTAGAATTTTATTTCCTTCCTACTCACTAGATGGAGAAGACTGAAGCTGGTTATGCTGCCAACAATGGCCATTCCTTTGTGTTAAGATACAAGTGGAATTTGCATGGGACAAAGCCACTGATAATTACAGACGCCTACAGAACAATCTCCACAAAAAAATCCTCCAGTGTTTGAGAGAGAAGAATTCCCCAGCACAATTTGCAATTAAAATATGTAGAGGAATTTGCCTGAAAAATGTGCTGATTATATAGAACTTCAGAGGCTTCATAGGAGTGAGATGAGAAAAGCAAACAAGAAATGGAAAGATAAGGAATAAAAACACTAAAGACATAAGTTCAAAAGAATGAATCATCTGGGTAGAAAAAGCTAGTGTAGAAAACCCAGAAACTTGAGCAATCAAAATACAGTGATTTATATGTCAACTGATATTGTGGTGGCAGTACCAGCAAAGGCATAAACAAAGATGAATATTCAAAGCTGTGCTAGGACATCTCACTGTGGCTGTGCCCAACTTCATGCCAATATAATATAGACATTCCCTGACTCATTAATGGTTGTGGCAGAAAAATTGATTTTAAAATTGGTTTGGAGACTGTATGCATTTCCTGCCTCCCATCCATCCAGGCAGGCTTCTATTCACAACCCTCGGAAACACGTATTGTGTGCTTATGTGATAGATGTTATATTTTCCTGTAGAGATGTTATAAATGACAACTGATGCCAGATGAGTACACAAAAGGATATTTAATTTATAATATTTATAAACATCAGCCTGAGTCATGAGCCCTGGGAATTGAGGCCTACATGATACAGAAGGAATGGGTATGTAAAAGAAAAAGAGTTTAAGTTTTTCTTTTCTGTTCAGGGCTGAACCTAAATAAACTTATAAAAGGAAGTGGAGGGCTCTTTCCCCTGTCCTGTCCCTCTCTGTCAATCGGATTCTCTTCTCTACTTCCTATCTCATCCTCGGTACCCTCGTGCTGCTCTAAGCCCCCAAGTACATGTTTACTTTCGCCCAGTGTTCCATCTCTAAAACTACTTATCTTTCCTTTCTCTTCCCAATAAATAATTCTCGGAAATTAGCTGATCTCCATTAGAGGCTCGCACAAAAGCAATGCGAGAAGACTAATTCACAATAAGGTGTAAATGACCGATAGCTTCTTAACACACATTTTATACATATATATACATTTATATATAAAAAATATACTTGTATATAATATACATTGTATATATATTTCCTTTTCTTTAAATGAAAATGCTTATTAAATCAAGTGAACAGGTGAAATTTTGGAAAATATAACAAAACAGCAATGAAAAATATAAGACTGAAGAAAACATTATTTCTCAGGAAAGAATGGCCAACTAGGAGGTTCTGCCCAGAATCAGCTTAAGCTAGTCATGTTTTTCAGCCCTTCCTATACTTCTGTACCCAAGGATTCTGTAAATGTTCCTTTAAAAAAAAAAAAACTATAAAAATAGGGGCAAGGAGCTCTGATCATAGCAGACTGGAGGCAGAAGCAGCCAAATCAGTAAGTACCTACTGGTAAAAATGCAAATATATTAAAGAGATACACTAGGATTTTATTGCAGTCTCCCTGCCCAGTTATTTTGCTGCATAAAAGGATTTGTCACAGAACTCTTTTAATCACGAGCTC
>NW_007726835.1:97301-101625 GCF_000696425.1 Galeopterus variegatus
AAATATAAGACTGAAGAAAACATTATTTCTCAGGAAAGAATGGCCAACTAGGAGGTTCTGCCCAGAATCAGCTTAAGCTAGTCATGTTTTTCAGCCCTTCCTATACTTCTGTACCCAAGGATTCTGTAAATGTTCCTTTAAAAAAAAAAAAACTATAAAAATAGGGGCAAGGAGCTCTGATCATAGCAGACTGGAGGCAGAAGCAGCCAAATCAGTAAGTACCTACTGGTAAAAATGCAAATATATTAAAGAGATACACTAGGATTTTATTGCAGTCTCCCTGCCCAGTTATTTTGCTGCATAAAAGGATTTGTCACAGAACTCTTTTAATCACGAGCTCCCTAGTACTTATAAAGTATAATTTAATTAAAAAAAAAAGTAAATGAACACGAAGCTTTTTAGGAGAAAAATCTTTTCAGGTGAAAGATATATACACATACCTAAGGTTATTAGTTTGTTTCAAGGGGTAAAATATGTATTGGTGCCTTAAAATGTGATATGTAAGGAACAAATGATTAAATTCTTGGCAAACCTTTTTACAAGTATTTGTCAAGAAAAAAGTTTGGAAATCTCATTATATTAAGATTGGGTGTGATACCAGTTGGGCTTGTCCATGTAAATGGAAATATAAAGGATTGCAAATGTTTAAAATACTTGTCAGCCACCTGTGTTTCTTTTTACCCTGTCCTTTACCTTGCCTCTATAGGTGTTCAATTGTTTATTTTTCTAGCCATTTCCAGGAAAAGGCACATGGGACTTGATATTTCCAGAGGGAGCTGGGGGATGGAGTAGGGAGCAGTTTCATTAAACTCTTGGCTCAGAATACAAAACTTTATTCTGGAAGCTTAAGGAAAAAATTAAGAAGGATTTATTTCCAGATTCCCAAAATATAGTTGATTTGGGCTACAGATTTCATAGTTTAAGTGTCTAATTATTCATTCAACATCACAGATTTGTTCTAAGTGCAAACTGAGGTACAGTAGCTCTGCTGCTTGAAGAGATAGAAAGGACCTGCGTGTTTGTTAGAATCTCCTAAGGGTAATGAGTCCAAGTACCTTCTGCTCTCTCATCTAGCCAGAAGCCTCCCCAACTTTTGTTTCCTATTTCCATTTAAAGGTTGCAATATTTTAAAGTGAAAACCTTGTTAGCAACTAGATTCCCCAATGATTTATGTATAAAGAACCAAAGAAACAGTTGGACCGAGTAGAAACCAGACCCCTCCAGCACTCACCCCTACCTGCTGTGTTTGTTGTCTCTGAATTGCTCTCACTTTGGGAACAGGGCTCTCTCTGGAAGAAGAGGACTGCTGCCGGGACCGGCTCCCATTCTGCACAGGTTCGGCCACCAGGGCTGCAGACGCCACTGACATGCTCCCGGTGCTACGTAAGGAAGCACTGTGTGGCAGGGATGGCGGGGCTTTGGCTCGGGCACCTAACCCAGCCTGGTCCATTTTTCGGATTTGGGCCTGCCCAGCACTATTTTGTCGTGGCAGGGCAAGAGGTATGTGTCTGTCTGGCACAGTGTGCCGCCTGGAGAAGTCCTCACTCTGAGTGCTACGTTTGGTGAAATCCTCCATGCTGCTATTGCTGGGTCCACTGAGTTTGAAGTCTTCACTGTTACTTTGGCTTCTGGAACTGGCAGTGCTTAGGTTCTCCAAACTGGAATCTACAGAGGCCTTTGGCATTGCTGGAATTGGATTACTGAGGTGATACACAGGGTTCTGGAATGACAAGGGCTGGAGGCTGCCTGGTTGGTTCAAGGCTGGGTGCAGGGGCCTTCGCACTTGGGGGGCACTCTGGGGGGTGCTCTGGGTTTCCCGCAATTGTTTGATGCTGGCCACCTGGGTTATGGAAAGCTGGCTTCCAGTCAAGCGCATAGGCACATCAAGCATGACAGATGTATGCTCCACTGGAACATGAGTGTCCTGGAGGTCCATGAGGGAGATGCTCCTACCATTAGGAAGGCTACTTTCCTTTTCATCTTTTTCAGAATAAGTCATGCTCTGGGAAGAGGCTTGCTGAACCAGCAATAATGTTTTCCCTCTGAAATAGCTGTCTGTGTTGTCCTGGCTTGGAGATTTTAGTTTATGCAAATCACTGTGGAACAGGAAGGGACCCTTAATTACTCTTGAGGCAAATTCAACATAGTTAAGATTTTTCAATTCAGGCACATGAACTCTTCTGCAGGTTCACAGGCCCAATGTGGATATTTACATTTCTTTAGAAACTCAGATTTCATCATTATAATTCTTAGAATAAAATCTGGCATTTTTAGTTTTTCCTCAAAGGTAGAGAATAACACTGTATATACCACCCTGTCACTTTTTTTCAGTTTTTACCAGAATTCCAATAATTTCCTAGTTAGATTCTAAATTCTCCCAAGACATTCCAATTCATATTTAATTGTGTCTGTCTAAACCTTCAAGGGGAAAAGCTCTGAGTGCATAATAAAAGGGTCCCAGCTAAAGGCACAAGTCTTGCCAAAATAGAAAACAAGGTCTAAGCATCAACACTGTATCCAACTGTCCAGCTGACGTGGCTAGGTATAAAATGGTTTTCAGTGAGTTCTCTAGAGTTTTGAGTGTCACAATATTTAAAAACATCAATTTCATAAAGCCCTTAGTCTTCCATTAAGCAGGACACACATTTATTTTTTTATTTTTCTTTTTGGCAGCTGGCCAGTATGGGGATCTGAACCCTTAAGGTTGGTGTTATAACACTGTGCTCTAACCAACTGAGCTAACTGGCCAGCCCTAGGACACAGATTTTTAAAAATTACTTTTATTGAATATAACTCTATACTATCATTCTAGAAAATAAGTTATCCCAGATCTTGTGCATTACTATGACAAACAATTTATCTAGGTCAGAAAATTCTTTTCCATTGCTCATGACTTTAAAGTTGTAAAATTCAACAAATAAGTTAAATATTTTTCTGCCAAATATAAACCTTATCTTTTTCTAGTTCAAACACTCTCTTTCATACCTGTCAGTGGGGTCTTCAAATATTTTCTGCAGCCCAGAGGAGAGGCTTCCACTGACATTTGGACTGGAGTTATGCTCAGTGAAGCGTCTCAGTTGCTGTTGTATTGGTGTAGGATTAGTCAGAGACTTGGTGATATCAGCAAGAACACGAGGGAGAGGCCCCAATTTTGCCACGGTTGCCTGTAGGAAGGAATTTTCACCCTAATTGGATAATAAGCATTGTGACATCCACCACAAATTGTTTGTGGGACAACGATGCCCATTGATGGAGGGATGTAGGTTGGAGGGAAGGGTAGGTGTTTGCATATGGGAGTGGCAGGTTCATAATGCATTGTTATGGAGCAGCGGAACCATGGCGTCGTGATGAATGGAGGAGGCGAAACAAGGTGCAGCAGACATCCAGGAAAGAAAGGAAATAGAAATTAGGATTACGCAAATAAAAATTAAAAGACATGCTCAAAACAACCAAACTATTGCCATTCCACTAAAATAGGCATGCAAAGCAAACTAAGTCTTTGGGAGGCTAGTAGATAAAGGTGGGGGAGGGTGGGGAAGCACCAAACACCTTCTAACCAAAAAGAACTTCAAGACCAGAGGATCAGCTAGTGTGATGAAACTTCCAAAGAAAAGGGACCATGTGAGAAAAGAAATGCATGCCAACATACAAAAAGGTGCCGCATTCAGGGATCCACTGCAGGGCACACAGTTGATACTGCCATCCACCATCCCCAGTCAATCTTGGGAACCCTGACCCATTGCCAAGTGAGTTTCTATCAGTAAGACAATTTTTTTAAACAGCAAAATCAAGTAAATTCTTTCTGTGAAATATGTCTAGATGTACTCCTGGTTCCCAGGATCAAACAGAGACTAAAAAAGAGAAAGTATGTTTACAGAACAAAGCCTGTTAAAAAGACCTTGACCCTGAATAAACCAGCTGTATTTCACAAGATAACTGTATCTGCATCCCACTGATACAATTATTCAACAAAGAATAACTTTTTAGTACTTGCTTTATCCATCTCAATCATTTTTTTCTTTAGGGAATTCTTATTCTCATAGGGTCTTCTGGGACCCATTAACTGTTAGGCAGTTTTATGTGGCTGCCTTTGGGTCATCTTTGTTTTCTCAGCAATCAATAGACTCTTCTATCTTATTCAAATGGGTACAAATATCACCCAAAGTGTGTCTTTATTTGCTCAACAAGTCAAGATTTATATTAAAGGAATTTACACTCAGTATAGCTGAAACTTAAAATCTTGCTAGCATTTCTAAAAGCATAGATGGGGCTAGAAACAAGGGCCAGTTTTTTTTTTTTTTTTTTGTTTGTTTGTTTGTTTTGT
>NW_007726835.1:102978-103656 GCF_000696425.1 Galeopterus variegatus
GATAAGGCTCCATACATCAATGTTTGATATAAGTTTCTAGGCAAATTTTCAGATATGTACTCTAAATATAAATTTATAAAAATATACTCCATTAATTCAGGTAATTATTTGAAAACGTATATTAATAATTTCATGATTGTAGACCACATATTTTACTCAGAAATGAAAACCATTTATACCCAGACTTCTAGGGCAAAAGGTTGCTCTTGACTAGCAGAAAGGGTGAGTGCTATCATTTTCTAGATACTCTCTAGAATTCAGGTACATTAAAATTCTCTATCTCCCACCTCCCATTATTCTTCAGCCTACTTTACCTTATCAAGTTGGGAAACTACTTCCCACAGTAAGGAATGCAAAACTGAAAGCTCTCGACCCAGATCAATGTAACCATCAAAGCCTGGAGTGTTTGAGATGGTGTCTGGATTAGAGATTTCCAAAAGAAAGCGCTTCATTCCACCCCATTCATGTTCTAAAAAATCATTCATGAATGCCATGTATTCCTCTTTGTTACCAAACCTGAAGTAGAGGGTGAGAAAATGAGACAGAAAAAAAGATTTGATCATTCTGAGTTGACTTGACACAGAGCTATAATTTTTTTTTTATTTTGTGGAGGTAATAACTAATTTTGTGTATTATCTGTAAGTGAGAAGTGCTAAAATATACTTTCTTTTTTTTTTT
>NW_007726835.1:105074-106106 GCF_000696425.1 Galeopterus variegatus
ATTATTGGATATTCTTGGTAAACACAGTCGTGGCTGCAAATATTCCATTGAATGCATGTACCATAGGTTACTTAAACTAGTTCTCTATGAAGTGATATTTAAGTCGTTTCCATTTTTTCTGCAATTTTTATTAATATCACAATGAAAATCTATTAACATGAGTGATGAGGCTCCCCATACCCATCCAAATTTTAGGCCTCATGTATTTTTTTAAAGAATGTGTGGTGTTTTTTTTCTGTTGTTCGTTTGTTTTATTTATTTTTTTTGAGGGAGTCAGAAGTCAGTAAATACCAAGCAGCCAGGTGATGAGAATATTTTAAACACCTAATGTTTTTTCAATGTCAGTATCCCAGCTGCATTAAACAATATGTTTTTAAAGTGGTTATGGTAGCATCACCTACTTGGCAAAGTTGGCCAGGTTCTGAATGACTTTGGCAATAAGAGTTAGAGTCCGGGATGTGCGGTCATCAGGATACTCCTGCATAAGGTTGAAAAGGCTGGGAGACATAATGGCAGGACACAGAAAACGGAGAAACAATGAGGCACTAATGAGTCGCTCACTGATGTCCTGCTTGCTACGGTTCAGACACTGCTGCTTCCATGATGCAAACACTTCTTTCAACTCACGAGGGAAAACACTAGGAAAAAAAAAATACCAAAAACTCTAAATATAAAAATACCAAAACCCAAGAACGCACAAGTGATCCCACTCTGACCCAACCAATCGCTGCTGTAGAGCCAGCCTATGAGGAGGACCTAGGAGAGATCCAGGGATGAGGATCTGCCTGAGTCATGGCTGAGAGGTAGTGGAAAATTCACAGAAGGCCAGATGGAGATTAAAAACTCAAAGCTATAAAACTCCAGATTAGTGTAAATTTAGATTTGCAAAGTGGGAAAAAGGCATGAGGTTCCTGACTAAACCATCTGGTTTAATACAGCTCACCAAAATCTCTCTAAAGAATGCTCATCAAGGGCCGGCCCGGTGGCGCACTGGATAAGTGCGCCGCTTGGGAAGCATGGCAGCGCTCCCGC
>NW_007726835.1:106270-111094 GCF_000696425.1 Galeopterus variegatus
TGCGATCCCGTTGCCGGTCCCCGGTCCGGTACAGGGGCAACACTGAGGGTTGCGATCCGTTCCCGGACACGGAAAAAGACAAAAAAAAAAAAAGAATGCTCATCAAAAATCTTTCAAAATCTCACCAATTGATAGGGTTAGAGCTATCACCAAAATTCATGAACATGAAGTGTACAGAATTCCTCCAAACTCATAATCAGGCAAGGACACAAGAAAAAAAGAAAACTATAGGCGAATATCCCTAATGAACACAGATGCAAAAATCCTCAATAAAATACTAGCAAGCTGAATTCAACAACCCATCAAAAAGATTATACACCATGATCAAGTGGGATTTATCCCTGGGATGCAAGGATAGTTCAACATATGCATATCAATAAATGTAATAAATCACATGAACAGAATGAAAGAAAAAAACTATATGCTTGTCTTGATAGATGCAGAAAAAGTACTTGATAAGGTTCAATATCCCTTCATGATAAAGACTCTCAACAAATTAGGTATAGAAGGAAAGTATCTTAATAAAATAAAGACTATATATGACAAACCCATGGCTAACATATTGAACAGGGAAAAGCTGAAAGCTTTCCCCCTAACAACTAGAACAAGACAAGGATGTCCATTCTCATCACTTCTATTCAACAGTACTGCAAGTCCTAGTCAGAGCAATTAGTCAAGAGAAAGAAATTTAGGATATCCAAATTGGAAAGGAGGAAGTCAAATTGTCCCTGTTTGCAGATGCCATTATTTTATATTAAGAGAAACATAAAGACTCTATCAAAAAACTCCTAGACAAATTCGGGCCGGCCCGGTGGCGCACTGCTACAGTGTGCCGCTTGGGAAGCGCGGCGGCGCTCCCACCGAGGGTTTGGATCCCACATACAGACCGGCCGCTCACTGGCTGAGCGAGGAGCGGGGGCGCGGGGGCAACACCAAGGGTTGCGATCCCGTAGCCGGTCCCGGTCCGGTACGGGCGCAACATTGAGGGTTGCGATCCGTTGCTGGTCACGAAAAAAGACAAAAAAAAAAAAAAAACAAACTCCTAGACAAATTCAATAAAGTTGTAGGAAGCAAAATCATATAAAAATCAGTAGCATTTATATACATTAATGAACCTGCAGAAAAATCAAGAAATCTATCCCATTTACAACAGCACTAATAACAATAAAAAATACCTAAGAATAAATTTAACCAAGGAGGTGAAAGATCTCTACAATAAAAACTATAAAACACTGATTAAAGAAATTAAAGACACACAAATATGGAAAGACATCCCACGCTCCTGGATTGGAAGAATCAATATTTTCAAAATGACTATACTGGGCCGGCCCCGTGGCGCACTCAGGAGAGTGCAGCGCTTGGGAGCGCAGCAGCACTCCCGCCGCGGGTTTGGATCCTATATAAGGATGGCCAGTACGCTCACTGGCTGAGCGCGGTGCGGGTGACACCGAGCCAAGGGTTGAGATCCCCTTACCAGTCACAAAATAGACAAAAAAAAAAAAAAATGACCATACTACCCAAAGTCATCTACAGATTCAGCATAATCCCCATCAAACTACCAATGACATACTTCACAGAAATAGAAAATAGAATTAAAAAATTTGTACAGAACAACAAGAAACCCCAAATAGCCAAAGCAATCCTGAGCAAAAAGAACAAAGTGGGGGGTATCACACTCCCTGACTTCAAAATGTACTACAAAACTATAGTAATCAAAACAGCATGGTACTGATACAAAAACAGACACACAGACCAATGGAACATAACAGAGAATTCAGAAATAAACCCTTGTACCTACAGTCAACTGATTTTTGACAAAGAACACATGTTGGGGAAAGGACAGTCTCTTCAATAAACAGTGCTGGGAAAATTGGACATCCATATGTGGAAGAATGAAACTAGGCCCCTAAGTATTACCATATACCAAAGTCAACTCAAAATGGATTGAAGACTTAAACGTAAGACATGAAACAGTAAAAGTTCCAGAAGAAAACATAGGGGAAACACTTCAGGACATAAGTCTGGGCAAAGATTTTAGGAAAAGTACTTCAGAAGCACAGGGAACAGAAGCAAAAATTAACAAATGGGATTATATCAAACTAAAAAGCTTCTGCACAGCAAAGGAAACAATCAAAACAGTGAAAAGGCAACCTGCAGAATGGGACATAATATTGGCAAGTTATGCATCCTATAAGGGATTAATATCCAGAATATACAAAGAACTGAAACAGCTAAATAGTTAAAAAAAAAATCTGATTAAAAAGAGAGCAAAGAAATTGAATAGAAATTTTTGGAAAAAAAGACATACAGATAGATGGCCATGAAAAAATATTCAATATCACTAATCATCAGAGAAATGCAAATCAAAACCACAATGAGATATCATCTCACCCCAGTTAGAATGACTACTATCAAAAAGACAGAGAATAAAAAATGCTGGTGAGGATGAGGATAAAGGGGAACTCTTAAACATTGTTGGTGGTAATGTAAATTAGTACAGCTATTATGGAAAACAGTATGGAGATTTTCCAAACAAGTACATACAGAACTACCACGCAATCCAGCAATCCCAGTACTGGAATTCTATATCCAAAGGAATGGAAATCAACATCTTGAAGGGATATTTGAACTCCCATGTTTATCACGGCTCTATTCACAATAAGATAAAGAAAATGTGGTATATATACACAATGCAATACTAGTCAGCCATAAAAAAGAAAGAAATTCTGCCACTTGCAGTAACATGGATGAGCTTGGAGAAAGTTATAAGTGGAGTAAGCCAGACACACAGAAATACCACATGTTCTCACTCATATGTGGAAGCTAAAAAAGTTGATCTAGTGGTTACTAGAGATGGAGGGGGGATGAGGGAGAGAGGATAGGGAGAGGGTGGTCAGTGGATACAAAATAGTAGAAAAATAGGAAGAATGGGATCTAGTGTTCTCTAGTAATACAGGGAGACTACAGTTAACAAGAAAGTACTGTGTATCTTTGAATAGCTAGCTGAGATGATGCTGAATGTTCCTAACACAAAGAAGTGACAAATGTTTGAGGTAATGAATATATTAAGCACCCTGGTATGATCATTGCACACAGTGTAAATGTACCCAAATATCCTATTGTACTCCATAAATATATACAATTATCATGGGTCAATTAATAAAAATATATTAAAAAGAGAGAAAAAAGAGAGAGAAATAGAGTGCAGAATAGTGGTTACCAGAGGCAGGGAAAATGAGGGGGTGGGGTGGGGAAAGGTTGGTAGAACTGCACAAGGTTACAGTTAGTTAGGAAGAATGAGTTCTGGTGCTCTAGGGTGACAATAGCTAGTAATATTGTACTGTTTATCTCAAGATAGAAAAGAAGACCTTCAATGATATAACCACAAAGAAATGGTAATTGTTTAGGTGACAGGTTGCCAACTATTCTGATTAGATCATTATACAATATATGCATGTATTGAAACAACAAGCTGTACCCCAAAAACATGTATAATGAAAAAAATATATTTAAAAAAATTCATGAACACATCTGTTCAACACTAGTAAATATTTTAGAAAGCCAGAAAAATACTTTTGGTATTAGAGAGTATAATACTAATATTCTGGGCAAAGGTTAGATTGCCAGTATAGAAATACTTCTGCTTACCTTGGTGTTTTAGATTTTAGACAGGACTGTATTAGGATAACTTTCAATTTTTCCCATAAGACCTTCCTTTGGTTGGGAAATAACAGTTAACATTGTGATGACTTTTACAAGGAAAAATGTACATTCCATAAGCAAGGGATGATGCACAGACACCAGCTCACCAGTAAGAGTTGATGATCTTGCAGAAAGCCAGCTCACAGCACATTTTCAGGTTACTCTGATGGTCTATCAGTTCGCTAGTTGAACATTTGCTGGGATCTACTTCACAGTTCTCATCTGACTCATACAAAGCTTTGATGAACTCCCCTAGTTGAAGAGAGAAAAATGACAGGTAGTATAACTATAAACAGTGTTTTCCTGAACAGAATAAAAGGATTTAGGATTTCTGTCCTAAGACATATATGGGAAATTCTTTTTGCAGACCTGATATGGAAGGCATGAAAGATTGGTCATGAAGGGTCATTGCTTTGGAACCCAAGAGTTACCACACCCCACATATTATGTTTATTTTCCTTATCCGGGAAGTGGAATAACAGCAACCACTAACATCATCATCACAGTATTTATAAAAATAGCAACAATCCTACTTTAAACAATGTAATATCTTTTAACTGAAACCATAAATATATTTAATCAGCATGAATTCATTATTTGTTATAAGGCTCTACTAGGGTGACAAATATTATTGTTATTCTAGAAGAACAAATAACCCAAGCGTGATTGAATAGCCTACCTACAGTTTTAAGTGCTAAGGTTGGTACCAAACACAGAGTAAGTAAGGGTCTCTAGGCTTACCTCGTGTAATGGGGATAGTCATTCAACATAGCACAAAACTGTAGCAGAAGATCTCCCTATATAACCTGTGTATGCTTTTCCATATAAATTTAGCTTAGAAGCCCTATCCCCTATGCAGATATGCCCAATATCCTCTGAAAGAACAAATACTCTACCTTACCTGTTTATCCTCCACTATACAAAATACCTTGTGTATCTTCTACTGTTCCACGTTACACCTTGTTTTGTGCTTATTTGTCTCTCATTACTAGGAAGATCAACCTTGGAGGTTAGGGATCAGGTTTTTTTCATGTTCGGAAAGTATATAGACAAACAAAACAACTTTTACATATCTTTCATAAAGTGAAAAGGCCAAAACTAATAAAAGGTTTTAAAAAATGT